>NC_069507.1:86545240-86680240 GCF_027579735.1 Bombina bombina | reverse complement strand
CAAAAAGCATCTCTTGGCCTTTGGTTATGACTCCCACATGGGCACGAGCATGGATAGAGGTAATATGGTCTGCGTGTAGGACTATTTTCTTCCGCCCTGTTCTCACAATGAGGCCAATTTACTAAAGTGCGAACGGACATGATACGATGTAGCGTATCATGTCCGCCGCACATCGATAAATGCCGAAAGCATACACTGTCGGTATTTATCATTGCACAAGCAGTTCTGGTGAACTGCTTGTGCAATGCCAACCCCTGCAGATTCGCGACCAAACAGCCGCTAGCAGGGGGTGTCAATCAGCCCAATCGTATAGGATTGGGCGGATTGAAGACCGCAGCCTTAGAGGCAGCGGACAAGTTATGGAGAAGAGGTCTTTAAACTGCTGCTTCATAACTACTGTTTCCGGCGAGCCTAAAGGCTCGCGCGGAAACAGGGGCATCAAGCTCAATTTGAAGCTTGATAATTTGGTCCCAATGCCTTTATCATAACTTGCAGCTGATGAGGCCCATTTATCAAGCTCTGCAGATAAAGACCGCTGCTCCATAACCCTGTCCGCCTGCTCTGAACAGGCAGACAGGAATCACCACAATTCAATCCAATCGAGTATGATCGGGTTGATTGACAACCCCCTGCTGGTTGCCCATTGGCCGTGAGTCTGCAGGCGGCGGCGTTGCACCAGCAACTCTTATGAGCTGCTGGTGCAATGCTGAATATGGAGAGAGTATAGCTCTCCGCATTCAGCGATGTCTGTCGGACCTGATCCGCACTGTCGGATCAGGTACGACAGACATTTGATAATTCAGCCTCAAAGTCTGCATGAGTTTTAGCATGGTTTCAGCTGTCTTTGCTGTTACTGAAAATGCGGTGCTCATCATCTGTATAATCCTGACTGATGTTCCTGCTACCATCTTGTCTTGACTGACTAATTCATCAATTACATTAAACCCATTAATTGGATCTTCAGCCACTTTAGGGTCACTTGTGACTAAAATTGGGACTGTCAGTGTCTCTGCTGATGCTGGTTCACAATCCAATTGAAATCTCAATTCCAGGTCCAAGCAGTTCCAGGTCCAAGCAGTTCTGCAATGGGTCGGATTGTGGTGTGTGGGAGATATTGTTTTCTCTAGACGTCATTCACAATGCTGGCTTGTGCCCCAGTGAAAGCTTCAATGATGACATTATCAAGTCGGCAATGGACAAGGCACAGTCTTCCAACCAGATCTAGAAGCTTGGCTTGACTTTGTGGTGGTAAATAATTTACTGTGTTTATAGAAGAGGTGCCCAGAACTTCATTACTGATCACCGTACCCTGCTGTCTTGAAGTATTAGTAGGATGATGGTGTCCTCACTGTTTCTGAGTTCTGACGGATGTGTGTTGATGTCGGTGGGACATGTGATAAAGAGCTACTGTCCTGTCTCAGCAGCCCATTTAAGTTTTCTGGCCGCTGTGTCTTTACTCTGCATCCCTGTGACAAGTGTCTTGTTTGACCCCTCCGATCCTTACAATAGTGCCTATCACCTGTAGCTGTGTACACTCCACACGTGGCCCTTCCTCTGCCTCACTGCTGGGACCGCTTAACCTGCATATGTAAAAGGGTATTAAACTCATTGCACCCAAAAGAATACTGTATGCAGAAATGAGTATTAAGAAATGTTATTAAACAGAGCACCACACAAGCACTGCTTTGGTGGTTTTTGTCTAAGACTTGGTATTTATAATTTTGTTTATGCTTACGTGTTTTTACAAGTTTATAATAAATTATGCTGCAGCCTTTACAACCCACAATTTGGTGCATAGTATTATTATTTGGAATGTAGTGCCAAAGTATGGGGTCAAAGCAGCCCTGGATGAATATTTATGAAGGAGGGGCTTTTGAACCCAGGGCAGGCCAAAATGTTGCAAGTTTGGGGTTAAGAGTGAGGGTTTAGATGAGCAGTATTTAAATGTTTAACAGAAAGTGTGGGATCTCTTCATTTTCTGGACCAGCAAGTGAAAAGAAGCTTTTGCCCTGTAAATTACTTCTAGGGTGGTACTGGTGTTTGACGGAGTGCTTGCCTTTTGAGAAAGGTGGCGTTTGAAGTGGGTACCTCCTGGTGGTCCAGGAGAGGTCAAATAAATATGTTTTGCTTGATGAGGTGAGAACTTTGTGGGGGTATTTATAATGTTGTTTATGTGTTTTTACAAGTTTATAATAAATTACGCTGCAACCTTTATAACCCACAATTTGGTGTGTAGGATTATTATTTGGAATGTAGTGCCAAAGTATGGGGTCATAAGCTCAAGCCTTTCTGGAGCGTGTGGAAACATTGCAACCTTCAGAGTTAAATTACAGACACAATGAATAATGACAGTGCATTGCAAAGTTATTTAATTATGCACAATTAAACATTTTGGGCTACATTACAATTGAAGCACAATCGATAGCACAGGGTGCGTTATCTTTTGCACAAAGAATAACAAACTATTTGATTTTATAAGTGTATGGTTAAATATTTTAAGCAAACCATTTTAATGTGGCACAAACTTTGTTAGTGTCCTATACTTTTAATGGGAAACCATTCAAAATACCAATGTAAAACACTTGGGGGTAGATTTATCATAGTGCGAGCGCAAATGTTTTGATGTAGCGTATCATGTCTGCTGCACATTGATAAATGCAGACCACATACGCGGCCAATCGGGTGTCAATCAACCCGATCGTATTCGAGCAGGTTGATTTCTGTCTGCGGCCTCAGAGCAGGCGGACAAGTTATGGAGCAGTGGTCTTTAGACCGCTGCTTCATAACTTCTGTTTCCGGTGAGCCTGAAGGACAGAGCTTGATAAATCAGCCCCTTGATGTAAAACATTATTTTTAATACTATAGCCCAGGACTACATGAAGAACGTCACTACTTCCATTGTGTTAGTGCTCGAGCGATATCCAACATAAATTTTACTGCCTACCCCCAAAGAAGTCTATTATGTAAGGGATTTAGAGAAACTATTCACTATTTGAAATCCAGATATTATGCACCCTAGACTTTTACTCAAGTGACAAAAAATAACTTCGGACTTAAAGGGATATGAAACCCAATTTTTTTCTTTCATTGTTCAGACAGAGCATGCAATTTTAAACAGCTTTGTAATTTACCCCTATTATCAATTTTTTTTTGTTCTCTTGGTATCTTTATTTGAAAAGCAAGAATGTAAGCGTAGGAGCTGGCCCATTTTTTGTTCAGCACATGGGTAGTGCTTGCTGATTAGTGGCTAAATTTAAATGCCAATCGGAAAGCGCTACCCAGGGTGCTGAACAAAAAACGGCCTGTCTTCTAAGCTTACATTCCTACTTTTTCAAATAACAATACCAAGAGGACGAAGAAAAACTGATAATAGGAGTAAATTAAGAAAGTGCTTAAAATGACATGCTCTATCTGAATCATGAAAGTAAAAATGTGGGTTTCATATTTCTTTAATAATATATAACAGTAAAAATAGAAGCAATATTGATTGTGATCAACACACAGTAGAACTAATATTTTATAACTCCACTTGTAATTTAGCCTTTATGGGGAGCAAACTTTTTTGTTTGAGAAACTAGAGTTTCTTTGTTTAAAAAAGTTAAAATATACATCACCTTTTGGGCCAAATCTATTTTGAGTTTTATGTTCTTTTATGTGGAAACTTTCATATGTAAGATTATTTGCTTTAAACATTTATGCATCCTTCTAAACAATTGTATTTCTCATATAAAAATACTTCTAGCAATTATATCTAAAAGCATTATTGACCCTCGAAAATTAACATGCTTTTAAGCTTTTCGTTTCCCTTTTATGCTTCTTTCCAGGTAATACAATATATATATTTTCTTCAAAATGCTAAAACTTTTGTGATTTGCTTTCAATCTACAGGACATTTTGTAACCACAAGCATTATCATAACCATTACTGGGCAATAACAGTACTTTAATGGAAAAAAGTATAGCATGTTTCTGTTTACAGCCCTCTAAAGATTAGAAACAGTGAGCGCTAGCAGTGATATTGTAAATGGTATAAAAGAGGTTGCGTTATAGGTTATAAGGAGGAAAAGTTGCTAAGCAACTTGCTCTAAAACACATTTGTTCTGTCAAGATTTTCCTGCATAAAGATTCAGTAAAAAAAAATGAAGATCTACAAAGAATTGTGAAGATTATCATTAAATAACAATATCAATCTACGGCAGTAATATTGTGTTGACATCAAAATGGGATATTAAAAGACTTTAATTTGTATTACTTCATACTGAAAAATGTATTGCAGCAATAGTGAAGAGGATGTGCCTGTGGTGTTAAAAAAAAGACTGTGCTGACTAATCGCTCTGTGTCTTAGAATACAAGACAGTGAATGTCAGCAAGACCACTGCTGAGGAAGATTGGGGGGTCAAACTGTTTTTCAGTAATTTGATACAGGCTTATAATAATAAAGCCAAACACTTTGACCTACAGGGAGTGCAGAATTATTAGGCAAGTTGTATTTTTGAGGATTAATTTTATTATTGAACAACAACCATGTTCTCAATGAACCCAAAAAACTCATTAATATCAAAGCTGAATAGTTTTGGAAGTAGTTTTTAGTTTGTTTTTAGTTATAGCTATTTTAGGGGGATATCTGTGTGTGCAGGTGACTATTACTGTGCATAATTATTAGGCAACTTAACAAAAAACAAATATATACCCATTTCAATTATTTATTTTTACCAGTGAAACCAATATAACATCTCAACATTCACAAATATACATTTCTGACATTCAAAAACAAAACAAAGACAAATCAGTGACCAATATAGCCACCTTTCTTTGCAAGGACACTCAAAAGCCTGCCATCCATGGATTCTGTCAGTGTTTTGATCTGTTCACCATCAACATTGCGTGCAGCAGCAACCACAGCCTCCCAGACACTGTTCAGAGAGGTGTACTGTTTTCCCTCCTTGTAAATCTCACATTTGATGATGGACCACAGGTTCTCAATGGGGTTCAGATCAGGTGAACAAGGAGGCCATGTCATTAGATTTTCTTCTTTTATACCCTTTCTTGCCAGCCACGCTATGGAGTACTTGGACGCGTGTGATGGAGCATTGTCCTGCATGAAAATCATGTTTTTCTTGAAGGATGCAGACTTCTTCCTGTACCACTGCTTGAAGAAGGTGTCTTCCAGCAACTGGCAGTAGGACTGGGAGTTGAGCTTGACTCTATCCTCAACCCGAAAAGGCCCCACAAGCTCATCTTTGATGATTCCAGCCCAAACCAGTACTCCACCTCCACCTTGCTGGCGTCTGAGTCGGACTGGAGCTCTCTGCCCTTTACCAATGCAGCCACGGGCCCATCCATCTGGCCCATCAAGACTCACTCTCATTTCATCAGTCCATAAAACCTTAGAAAAATCAGTCTTGAGATATTTCTTGGCCCAGTCTTGACGTTTCAGCTTGTGTGTCTTGTTCAGTGGTGGTCGTCTTTCAGCCTTTCTTACCTTGGCCATGTATCTGAGTATTGCACACCTTTTGCTTTTGGGCACTCCAGTGATGTTGCAGCTCTGAAATATGGCCAAACTGGTGGCAAGTGGCATCTTGGCAGCTGCACGCTTGACTTTTCTCAGTTCATGGGCAGTTATTTTGCGCCTTGGTTTTTCCACACGCTTCTTGCGACCCTGTTGATTATTTTGAATGAAACGCTTGATTGTTCGATGATCACGCTTCAGAAGCTTTGCAATTTTAAGAGTGCTGCATCCCTCTGCAAGATATCTCACTATTTTTTACTTTTCTGAGCCTGTCAAGTCCTTCTTTTGACCCATTTTGCCAAAGGAAAGGAAGTTGCCTAATAATTCTGCACACCTGATATAGGGTGTTGATGTCATTAGACCACACCCCTTCTCATTACAGAGATGCACATCACCTAATATGCTTAATTGGTAGTAGGCTTTCGAGCCTATACAGCTTGGAGTAAGACAACATGCATAAAGAGGATGATGTGGTCAAAATACTCATTTGCCTAATAATTCTGCACTCCCTGTATAGCAGTTAAACCAACTGTCACTAAGTCACTGCAAAGTGTATATGCTTAGGAATCACAATCATTTAGGAAAACATACCAAATGGTTTATCTATAAAACTTCACATAGACTTTAAAGATTGAGCATATCATTTTAAACAATGTTCCAATTTACTTCTGTTATCCAATTTACTTAGGTCTCTTGATATCCTTTGTTGAAAGCATACCTAGGAGATCTCAGGAGCTGGGAGCTAGCTCTTGATTGGTTGCATCACATATGTATATGCCTCTTGTCATTGGCTTATCAATGTGTTGAGTTAGCTCACAGTAGTGTAATGATGCGGCTACTAAAAAGGATACAAAGAGAATGAAGCCAAATTGATAATAGCAAATTGGATAGATGTTTAAAATGTATGTTCTATGTGAATTATGAAAGAGCATTTTTGGGTTTCATATCCTTTTTAATATTAATTTTCTATTGAAAAATCATTAGATTCTTTTTTTTAAAAGGTTGTGATCTGACTACAAATGCATTTTGGTTTCTAAAATGTTTTAATTTTGTTTACTATTATTATTTTAAATCAACATTTATTCATAGGTACATAATATTTAATAGGGGTTAAATTCAGCTCCATAACACCATTCCAGAGTTAAACCTGATAGTGTTCATTTCGGGATTATCATTGCATTGCTGATCTGCAGCTGACTTTGAAGGAACACTAATGACAAAGTTAAACTTCCCATGATTCAGAGAGAGTATTGTCAAGGTATATGTGAAGATTAATATATATATTATTATATATTTGGCTATCAGCACCAAGTAATTCATTCATTTATAGGACATTGAATGTTTTGACTGACCAGGGTTCAATCCTCCATCCTCCCCATTCAGTATGCAAAATTACAATGCGTCCAAGTGTGGACAATAAAACATTTGGTCTACTTAACTTAAACAGTCACTTCAAAGAAGGACCGATTGTCTCAAAAGATAATCATCTGTAGATTCTATGTATTCCACATCTGAGAACAAAAGACTGTTTCCAAAAGATGTCCCACTGAGATGTGAATTTAAAATCCCTATCAGATTGTAACTAAAAAAAAATGTCTGGCCCTAAAACATTTGACCATCAGTCAGTTCAAAGAAGAAACAGATGCTAACAGACACATGTGATCACAACGCAATGGCTCACTGAATCGTTTGAAGCATAATGATATGCAAAGACTAATTATAAATGCTGTGTATTGAAGCAATGAAAGTTTGACCAGCAAAAACACTTTACAATTAAGCTATTTTGAATTCAATTTTTAATACAGCCTACATGATTTAAAAAAAAATATATAACAATGTTTTATCTGCTGTATTTTGTATGAATATATATATGTGTGTGTGTGTGGGGGGGGGGGGTACACATATGTACAGTATATTCAGACACATATTAAACATGGAGACCTGAGAGCTAAAATTTCAAGATGTTTTCACACACACACACACACACACACACATATATATATATATATATATATATATATATATATATATATATATATATATATATATATATATATATATATATATATTAATTAAATATATTGGAAGCATATAATGTTTTGGGATTTAAAATGAGCATTCTAACAATTATTTCTTTGGTTGCAGACAACAATTGGACATGGGCATCAATTTATATATTCAGGAAGAAGTACACTGAATGTGAAACATGCTGTATTTGTATGAATATATATATCAGGATTTTAAATGCTATTCATTTTGGAATAGTTAGCAGTATAAATTACTTTGATGTAATATGATATTAGAAATAATACTGATGTTTCATATTAAAATAATCAGAATAACCAACTCGCGAAATAATCCACCAACCTGTTCATGCTGAGTTGTTAGACTCCCCAGCGATCATTTGGGATATTATATGAATGACACAGATATGCCCTAATTATATTGATCATTTAGGTCCAAAAGTGGCCTTTCAGTTTTAGCAGTTTCCATCCTCCAGTTTATTTAAGATATCTGGGGTCCAAAAGTGACCCACTACTCATATGGAGGACTATATAGCATTTAAAAATGAAGTCTTCTATTAGTCAGCTAATTTTTGTTACAGAAATACTGTCCCCTTTATCTTCTGATAATGTTTTAGGTCTGCCATTTTTCCTTTCCTCACTGAGTGCTACTGCCCTGGTACTATTATCATCAATATTAGCTATGTCCTTAAAGGGACATGAAACCCAAATATTTTCTTTCGTGATTTAGAAAGAGCATGTCATTTTAAACAACTTTCTAATTTACTTCTAGTGCCTCATTTGCTTCATTCTCTTGATATCACTTGCTGAAAAGCATATCTAGATATGCTCAGTAGCTGCTGATTGGTTGCTGCACATAGAGGCCTTGTGTGATTGGCTCACACATGTGCATTGCTATTTCTTCAACAAAGGATATCTAAAGAACTGAGCAAATTAGATAATAGAAGTAAATTGGAAAGTTGTTTAAAATTGTATGCCCTATCTGAATCATGAAAGTTTAATTTTGACTAGACTGCCCCTTTAAGGTATTTGTGGTAATTATATGTTTCAGTAATATATGGAAAGCATTCTGTATGTTTGACATGGATGTTGTTGTATGCTGACATTTATATTTTGTTGTATTTTTTCATTTTATTACCTCAATAAAAAGAATATTAAAAAAAAATAATAATCAGAATAAATAATGTGACATAATACAGTACATTTGAACATGTAATTCAGTAATATAAAAAAAATATAACATTTTAAGTTACACATTTTACAGAAATGCTTTTAAATGTTAGAAACGATTAAAGAATCTGTTTGTTTGTCATGCTGCCCCCGATGGCCAGAACCCAGTATAACAGTCAAAAGATTTGACTGTTAAAATATGTGTTTCCATAGTAACCATACATCGCCTAGGGCCAATCAGAGAGATGCTTCCAAGGTGACCAATGATATGATCAGTTTCTGCAAGGGCCTCCCATATGGTTTCATCAATGATTAAAACATATATAAGCTAAATGCAAGAAAGGAGAGGGACACATGCTACTGACCTTTATTGATAACTGACTGCTGGGCGTTTGAAATACAGTTATTCTAAGCAAAGCTGGCTACATTTTCTCATTGATTGCAAAATATACTTATTTGTCTTCTGAGATGAAACAAGAAGTTTTTGGAAACTGACTTATCGATTTGGTCATTTTTGGTGATATATGATTGTTCTAATTTTTGATATCTAAATCAATAGTATTTGATAAAATATAAAAAGTTGCTAATTACAGGTAAATGTCTAAAACAAATTATATGCATAGTCACTGCAGTTAAATTACAACGGCAAATATATATATATATATATATATATATATATATATATATATATATCTTAGAACTGGTCTTAATTGTAAGTAACTAAGAATTTATTTCAGCTTAGAGAAATTAGCATAGACAATTGGTTGTTTGCACAAATAATAGATACTATTTCTGATGTTTTAATTAGAGTGTATATTGTCCTATTGTTTAACTAAGCACTGTTGAAATTGTACCAGTCTGAATGTTAGTGGCTAATATCTTGGAATCTCATTGTGTTAATTGAATGAAATTCAATTGTGAATAAGGTTAGTTATAAGTTACAATTTGGTTTGCTTTGTAAAGAGTATAGCATATTAAAAATAATTTAAACACTTTATAGTTTGACTCATATTCTGGTTCCTACAAATATATTTTGATGTGTCTATAGATATTAACTAATAAAAAGAATTCAGGAATTTATATTAATTTTATGGTTTTTGGTATATGCATATTTTATATGCATTTTAAAGAAACACAGAGATATGATAGACAACATTGTTTAGAACAAAAAAAGGAACTTCGGGACATTTAAATATGTTTGCAAAAGATTTCTGACATAACACACACACACACACACACACACACACATATATATATATATATATATATATATGTGTGTGTGTGTGTGTGTGTGTGTGTGTGTTTGTATGTGTGTATGTATATACATACTAAAATATGTATGTCCAATATTAAAAAGAATTCTAATAATTCACTCTCCACTTTGCACCAAATATGTCACTACTCGCAGTTAGTCCTGCTCAGAAATGTGCTTGTTCATGGACAATATTGGGAAGAGAATATATTGGCACTGTGAATAGTATGTATAGGAAATAAAGATCTATGATCTCGGTGCTGCCCTTTAAGTAACTATGTTAAACAACAGGGATAAGGGGAAAGATAGGACAAGAAAGGGATTAGTTAGCACTCATTCCTATTATCAAGGTAACTAAGCTGAATAATTCAGCTAACAACTCGTAAGAATTAAGTTTCAAATAATAATAAACTTTAATATTAAAAATGTGACAACAGGTTTACTACCTTAGGAGGTCACATACACCACTACCCATTACCTCTAAAAACAAAGATAACAATTCTAGACTAGAACCGCTGCTCACTATCCCCCTGTATTCCTGTCCGATAACTGGTCACGTCGGCTTCAGGTGCCAGGGATAGTGAAGTGAGCGGTCTGACTAGATGTAAGCACAAAAGCGTTTCGGCCTTTGCTTAGGCCTTTTTCAATGTGTATTTAATAATAGAGACAGACAAACCGATTACCGGAGGCTTGCGACTTATATGTTGAGTCTTGCAGAAATTGGGCCAATCACAAGTCGCGATTCAATTACGCCCCAAAATTGACCAATCAGACAGCTTTTTCCCACCAACGTCAGAGGTATACTCGGGATGCGGTGGGTTGTGTCAGATACAGCGTATCAAATTGTTGGCCAATCGATGCAGACAAAAAGAACACGTCTACATGTTGACTACTTTGCATTGAGGCAAAATATGTGAGCGGTTATTGGTCCAACGAATGCATGATTCACTGGCAATATCACTCATGCTGTACACAACATATATCAAAAGGCCTCCGTACTATTGGTAAAGAAATGATATGCACCTTCGATTGTATACCACTTACTTAGTGTTTAGTCACTTTGTACTAAAAAAACGTAGTATTCTCCTTACGTAAAGTAGTGAATATTAGGGCAAGTTAAATAATACAACAAACTGACTCATGTTAGCGTAAATGGTAACCATAGTAATGAATTATCATATACGTAAGTCCGCCTTATTCCTGCATAATTATACCTAACTTAATGCTTGGATAAAGCTTAATGGATAATTATACACTATGTTCGGGGTGCATGTCATCTTTTCAAACTAATCTGTAGTGTGATAAGATCGGAGCAAAAAAAATATTACCTATATAATTAGACCATAATAATGTGTGTTCTATATGGATCTAGATATAGGTTACCTAACCCAAATTTAACCCACAAAAAAGTGATAAATATTGGTGAGTAAAACCTGGTGATTGAAGTATAGTATACGTAATGTATGCATCTTGAGTATTGAATGCTTTATGTAAGAACACTTGGGATAAAATTATCCTCAAATTTATGTTGATTACATATCTTTGTCTGCTAAACATCATGGTTCTAAAATCAATATGATCAACTCAGGTGACTCATATTAACCTAGCCACATACTCGTTTTTGACCAGAACATTACTAATACTTTATTGTTGCTATCAGGATAGGGATTGCTCCAATCTCATTATTTTATCTACAGGAAGAACCAAAAGTTGTTATTCTCATTCATGCCATAAGGCATGACAGATTGTAATTTGAAGATCCATCTTGCTTCTTTCTTGAGAAGTACTTGCTCAGTGTCGCCCCCTCTGATTCCAGGTTTATATGATTCTAAACCCCAACATTTGAATGAACTTGTGTTGCCATTGTGTTTCAATAGGAAATGTGTGGCTACACTGGTGATCTTTTTCTTAGATTCCACATCTTTGCGCGCATTATTACTTAAATGTTCTGTAATTCACGTTCCCATGCATCTTGTGATCAAACCCACATAAAATAAATTACAACTTCATGATAGACAGTATATTACATTAGTGGTTTTACATGTAATATGACTCTTGATAGTCCATTTATTAGAAAATCTATCTATGATTCGCTTTTTCTTGACCATATACTGACATACCTTGCAATTTCCACACGCTATAGAGCCCTTATATAAAGGTTGTCTTTTAGCATTTCTGTCAAAGTGACTGGTCGTAAGGTAATCATAAAGATTGTTTGCTCATCTATATGTGAATAGAGGCTTAACGGGAATTAATGACTGCAATTGTTCATCAGCTTGTAATACATTCCAATGTGTACGTAATATATGGTTAATTTCTTCACTCTGATTAGTAAAGGTAGAAATAAACCTGAGGGGGTTGGTATTGATAACTTGTTTTGGTGTTAGAAGCTCAGCTCTATTTTTATTTAAAGCCTTATTATATGCTCTGGCAAGAGATTTCTTAGAGTAGCCTCTTTGAAGAAGCCTATTTCTAAGTTCAAATGCTGCTGCATTAAATGATTCCAAAGTGGTACAATTTCTGCGTAGTCTGAGATATTCACCTACTGGTAAACCTTTAAGCTGCTGGCACATAGAATGCTATTTGTGGCCGTGGGTTTTCTGTATGTATCAGTGACAAGGTGATTATCTTCTTTCTTGTTTCTTTTCTTCTCTTGTTCGTGGACAGTAATGGAATGGTATAAATAATGTTGGGAAAAGCCCAAATAGCCACGACATCGATGACAGTTAACACTAGTCTGATGCTCTTTGCACCGTACTTGACGCGCGTGTTTTTGACTGCTTTTTTGATAACTAAGGAGATCGTATTCAGATCCGCGTCCGCAATGTTTGGCGAGCATATTGACGCCCGCGAATGCAACATAGTTGACGCTTTGATAAATATCCCCCACAGTATCAAGATTATCTGCTCCCATTATGACAGTAACTGTGATTGCTAGGTCAAACATATTTCAGTCTACTCTTGTTTATAACTAAGCTCCTTCTATAGTGGAAGCTGATATTACTTTTAATATATCTTTGTTAGGATTCCTACATGGCAAAGTAATTATTATATCATCAAATCAACAGAGTAAGCTGCATTCAAAAGAGAGACTATGCTCTTGTGAGAGTGCCCCTGACGCGTGTTTCACATAACGCTTCCTTCGAGGACTCTGTAAAGCAGTGTCAGGATTAGCGCGACTCTCCAGAGCATTATAGATAAGTATATAACGCTACAGGTGAACTTTTGTATCTGTAGAAAAGGAACATTTGCATTTGTACAATGAAAACAAAGATAAATATCCCACGAATATTCAGTATTCGTTTAGTTTAAAACAAAACGAATACTGTTTGAATAGCACGGCAGCCAAATATTCAAACACAAATTTTTCTGAATATATTGCCCCAAAAGAGGGCCCACTTCCATTGAGCTGTAAAAAATGGAGCCGTAAGCTACCATTGTGTCTAACAGCTAAAATATTTTGTGCATTGCATGCAGTCGCTATTTTCGTGTAGATGTAAGTAAACGGTGTGTTAAACTTCCATCTGACGTCGGATTTCTTGAAAATCAAGTTAGTTGCTATGGTAACCTGGCCTTACACTATAAAATGTACATTGTGAACCTGTCCGCATTTGATCACAAATTGTGGAGCACATTTGTTCCCCCTATTTAAAGGGACAGTCAAGTCCACAAAAACTTTCATGATTCAAATAGAGCATGTAATTTTAAACTTTCCAATTTACTTGTATCACCAATTTTACATTGTTCTCTTGGTATTCTTAGTTGAAAGCTAAACCTAGGAGGTTCATATGCTAATTTCTTAGCCCTTGAAGGCTGCCACTGCATTTGACAGTTTTTCACCACTAGAGGGCGTTAGTTAATGTATTTCATATAGATAACAATAATTAAGGGATCTATCTTTTAAAACAACAAAAAAATCTGGTGTTGACTTTCCCTTTAACATTGCATGGCAAATGCTTGTGCAATGCCGTTTTTAACCGTTGCTTCATAAATATCAGTTGCAGGCTCAAATGAGCAAGCCTGCAACTGATCAGGGGAATTTCCTCATGATAAATCTTGCCCTATGAGTGCATGAGAGAAAAACAAAAACCACTCTTGAGCAGATTAGACAAATCACTTAAGAGATATAAACATGCATAAAGAAATGTCTTGTAAACTATACGGTGTCATTGTGTCATATAAGAATATAAAATGCCATCGGATACCATAAATATTAATTGCTCAGAGATAAACCAGTTGTTGATTGACTAAAATAAATGGCAGATGAATCATTTGTATATTTAATTATAGCTCACTAAATGTTCCTTTAATTTCTAAGGAGGTAACAGCTACAAAAACTTTTACCAGGTTGTTTATTTGTCTGATATATTATGTTACAGACAGAATAAAACTGGTATTGTTTGTTACATCATGTACAGGACATAACATTTCATTTAAACATGTTGACATCTTTTGTAAACAGTTATTTGAGGAAAACACATCTACTGCAAAAATAAAACTAGTTGTCATTATGGAGATATGGATTTGATTATATTTTTTTATGTCAATACATATTGGTATTTTAATTTTAATAGGAACCGAACTCCAACTACTTCTATACCAGGGCCAGCAATAAATATTACATATAACAATAAATTGTTAAAGTGAAACACTTGAATTGTTTGAAAACTTTAATACCTCAATGGAAAAAAGGCTTTAAAAAGCAAAATTTTCCTCGTTTACGCCTAGCTGAGCTTGCGTAATTTTATTTTAATGTATTGACAGCTTCCAACAGTGTATTCATGTTTTGTGCTTTCATTGGGAATCTGGTGTAAAATAGCGCTTAATGGCTTCTAATACTTTCTATGGGATACAATATTATTTTCATCAGTCATGTATAACATGCCATCGGAAGTAGTCAATACGTGAAATTGCATCTGACAGCATATTTATTGTTTGCGACCTCAGGCAAACCTAATTATAGCTCAATGGAAACAAAGCCCTTTGTCTGTACTGCCTGAATGTTGCTGTTTGTTTGATCATCCTTTGTCTGATTGCTGCGTTCTGATTTTCAGCTACAGATTTCTGACTGATCTTGTCTCTATCACGCCACCTGTAACTTCTGTTTGAAGGGATCTCCTGTTGCCTGTTGTTTGTATTGACCCTCTCTAGTGCTCCAAACTGATCTACCATGTTTCACCAAGGCATAGCTGACCATACTTTTAGACTGTCCTTCAAGCAGGACAGGCCTTAGGTTGAGGCGACCGTGCTGGTGCTATATTTTAAAAAAAATGCTGCCAGTCAGCCCTTCACAAGGGCCCAGCAGTTAGGGGGGCCAGCCGCCAAGGAAGGCAGCATCCATGATTAAAAAAAAATTTTTTTTACAATTAATACATAGGCCACAACTATTGAATACCTTGCCCTGAGTGAAATAGGGGAGGGGGTGGAGGACTCCATTGGCTTAAACTTGAGCCACAGGGACGGACTGGAAACCAGATCAGCCCTGGAAATGTGTGTATGTGTGTGTGTATGTGTTTATGAGTGTATGTGCAGATATGTGTTTAAGTGAGTGTTTATGTGTGTGTATGTATGAGTGTATGTGTATATACTGTGTGTGTGTATATATATATATATATAAATATATATATATGTATGAGTGTATGTGTATATATATATATATATGAGTATTTATGTTTCTATGTGTATGTATGTCCGCTGCACATCGATAAATGCCGACAGCATACGCTGTCAGCATTTATCATTGCACCAGCAGTTCTGGTGCAATGCCACCCCCTGCAGATTAGTGGCAATTCAGCCGCTAGCAGGAGGTATCAATCAACCCGATCGGACAAGTTATGGAGCAGCGGTTCAATATGGAGCTTGTTAAATTGACCCCTAAGAGTGTATGTACAGTGCTCTACACTAATATTGTCCCCCCTTGGTAAATATGAGCAAAGAAGGCTGTGAAAATTTGTCTTTATTGTTTTAACCTTTTGATTTTTTGTTCAAAAATACACAAAAATACTCTGCTCTCATGGATATCAATCAATTGCAAACACAAAACAGGTTTATCCAGAACAAAAAATCTTAGTTAAATATATATGTGGCACAATTATTTGCACCCTTTTAGTCAATACTTTGTGCTACCTCCCTTTGCCAAGATAACAACTTCTTCTATAATGCCTGATGAGGTTGGAGAATACATGGAAAGAGCTCTGAGACCTTTCCCCCATACAGAATTTCTCCAGATCCTTCAAATTTGAAGGTCAATGCAGGTGGACTCTCCTCTTCAGTTCACCCCACAGGTTTTCTATGGGGTTTAAGTCAGGGACTGGGATAGCCATAGCAGGACCTTGATTTTGTGGTCAGTAAACTATTTTTGTGTTGATTTTTTTTTTTTTTAAAAGGTTTTTTATTGAGGTTATAATAAAAGTTTCACAACATATTCATCCAGTAACAATGATAGCATAATTCTGAAAGATACATACTTATAGCATAAACATAGTCATAAACCAAAGAAAAATGGACAAAAGACGAATGAGATTGCTAGGGTTAATCATGTAAAACAAGGATGTCAGTAACGGAATCTATGTTTGTGCATAAAATAATGGGACCTCAGTTTTATATTTTATATATAATAGATGTGGCCCACACCTTACCGTGAGGAGAATTTTTAGGTTTGTTTATTCTAATAGCATTGAGGCAGGTGTGGGGCAGTATTTGTTTGGATACTCTAAGACCAGGGTGGTCTAAAGAAGGGAAAAGAGAATTCAGCGGGCAAGAGCCGCTCGTATTAGAAAAGGAGGGGGGAAAGAAGGGAATGAGGGGCGGAGCTATCTAGGATGCCAGGTTAATTATGTGAATGGGGCTCTTAGAAGGCTTATTATACAATTACAAATTTACAGGTAACGTTATGAATAGAGGTGAATATTAGTATATACAGAGTATAGGGGATTACTGCATGAGTTCCTCTCCTGGGGCAGTGCCAACTCTAGGCGATGTGGGTAAAAGGGATATGAGTATGACCCGCAGGCAACCAGTGCCGGCGGGAAAGGGAGAAGAGGAGCTCAGCAAAAACCAGTATTTTGTCCAAATATAACCCTCCACGCAGGGGGTGTGATTAATTAGAGGTCTAATTATCGCTAGAGGGAACTTTATTGGATATATCATCATACGTAAGCTGTGCCTACAAACTAAAGACATTGTAGTGGACGTGGCACTATACATAAACTGCATCTTTATAGAGGGTTACATTGAGCTATCATAGGCGCTATCTAATTCTAGGAGAATGTGGTATAAGGTGACAACATTATTTTAGCTAAGTGATTCCAACCGATCAAAATTTGCAACAGCCCATGTTAGCTCTACATGGAAGTGCAGGTTGCTCACATGGAAAGGGATTATTAAGAGAAGAGCTATAACTGCGGTCAGAGGAGTAGGCACCCTGAAGTAGACATTTTATGCATCTGTGTTACGACTTGTGTGCTAAATTAGGAGATGTAGTAGATATCTTAGCTGTGTGACAACACCATATATATAAAAGACACAATATACTGAGAATAAGTACTCAACTCAGTGAGCATTGTAAACTATCTCAAAGAGTTAACTGTTGTATGTATGATCCAACTGGGAAGGAAAATCAATACACTTTGATAATGAGAGTTTGTAACTCAGAGGGGTTAGTAAATGCAGCAATAATGTGCTTGTATAATTTAGGTAGCCCTAGTCCAGTGTTGAACAGTCACTGTCCGGGTAGTTCAGAAAAGCTGCAGATGTGTCACCAATCAACAAACTTAAATAGTCTGGTGTCAGATTTAATAGTCATATTAAAGAAAGAGTATGGATGAAGACTATGAGACTAACTACCCAAACTGATTAGTGGGATCTAATACAATAACACGTCCAGTGCAGGGTGGGACTTTCTGCAATTGTGTGAGGTGTAACGAGGGTACCCCTGTAGTATAAAAAGCAAAACATAAAAAATGAAAACAGATAAACACTTATCTAAAAAGAAAACACAAATCCTGCAACATTTTAGCCAAAAAATTATAAGCAAAGATCGCCAGTTTAACTATCTAACATGCCAAGCTGGGAGATTAGTCGAATGTCAGGCAAGATGGTGCCTCTCCATGTTGATAAAAGTTGTTAACCTATCGTAATTCACCTACGCTAAGCTAGGTATAGTTCTAACATATATATTCAGGTATATAGGTGTAATGAATCAAAATTACATTTTCCTGCAAATATCAATAGTACATAGTTTACCCATCACAAAGCTATGTCTAGGTTGTTTTCAATGTGTAAGAGAGGGACAAAATTCTAATATCACAGAAGTTTCTGTAGCCTCTATGAATAATGCCAATTCCACTGGCCCGGCCGCAACCAGCAGAACAAGCTTGGATTAGCATACAGACCCCCTCTAAGTAAACATACAGTAGCCATATAAATTGCAGCGCCCTGATATACCGTTAGTGTGTCTATAGTGAGCTTTTCCTCTCAGAATGAGTTGAAAATATATACAGGATTTGTATCTATACAGTTATGGAGTCTTTAGGGAAGATCTAAGACTATATATAGGTTATAGGAGTAAGTGTCTATAGCGCTGGCCTTTTTATACACATAAGAATCAATAAGCAGATTGACTCCTGCTTACAGCATAGACTTCCATAGGTATATATCAGTGTGGGTTGCGTAATGTGACTATACCCTGTGTTAAACTAAATTTACGTGGACTGTAAAAAATATTACTTCAGTAAGATATATCTTATATAATGCATCTTCACCCCTGTCTGTGTTGGTAACAACATAGCAAGCATTTAGGGAATAGATATATGATAGACTAAAATGGAACAATCAGTTAAAAACTCAATAGCATTCAACATTAACATACAATCCCCATATAGTCAAAGTTGTCAGGAAAGGGGTGACACTGTAATAATAGACATAAAAACTTGGTGTACACATGCATACAGTGCATAATATACAGACAAAGACCTCTATACCTTTAATTATAACGTATGCCTCAATATTCTAAAGCCCCTAAGTTTTATATCTGATGTATAGGCATAACAACAGGATAACTTTGGGCTGTAATGAAGTGGAGAACGCAAGGTAGCTATTAAAGTCTGCTAAAAATAACATCTGTGATATGCGTGCCTCTTACAGGGGACCAAGGATTGAATAAGTATAGGAGCAGGCAATGATGGAAACCAAAAGTTGTTGCTGATAGATCTGCATCGTATATCCGATAAGGAACAGTCATTTAACTATGAATCAGCCGAAGCTCTCTCAAACAATCCTGTACTCCCAGCGCTGCTAAGAGTATCCTACCCTATTCCGGCTGGGACTACAGTAAGTTCCTCTTTAGTAGAGCATGAAGGCTGAAAGTTGACTTGCAGGGCTACCGCTTCTGCTAATTTAGCCTCTGGTCTCCCAGGTATGCTGCGGCATGCTGGATTTGTGAGCCTTGCGATATTCACCCCAAACCCTCCACCGCCTGCCGTTTTAATAGCAATTGAGGGTGGCCAGCTCCTAGGGATCACTGCTTCCTTCGTCGGTTCCAGAACGGTGTCACCAACTCCCTCAATGCTTACAACTGGAGTAAGTGCGGAGTGCAGGGAAGGCGGTAAAAGGGTCAGGAGGTGGTGTTCTGTAGTCATCGGGTTAGGCCTTGTGAGATCAGACACTTCAACCGCAATACAAAGCAGAGTAGCAGACAGTGGCCGCACTGAGTCGCAACTCTCTGATTCCTGTGTGATGCTTGCCACTGTACTGTCTGACCTGTCTTCCTGGGTACTCTGGGGAGAGCGTGGAACGAACCATGAGATCTCTACCCTGCTCCGCTCAGCGGTGTCATATGAAGACAGAGGAGCGGCGCCATCTTGTTTGCGCAGTTCTAAAAAGCACACCCGCAAGTCATCAAAGTGGCTATCAGCCTTATTACTCAGTGCTTCTAGTAGCGAAATGAGGGATGTTGAGTCTGCCTCCATGTTGAGAGTACTGTAGATATACTGCTGCTCAGCTAGGCAGGAAGCCAGAGATTAAGCTAGTCCGTCATGTAGGTGTCTGTTGTTGCTATCGTACCTGGACAAGTTTAATCTGTGATTTTAAAAAAGATTTTAGAAACAAGTGATGCTGATAAAGAGGGAGGGGCGGGGCCCATATTTTCATGCTGCCTAGGGCCCCGCATTGTTGATTGTAGTCAGCAGTTTAATGTCTCTTTAGCCACTTGGTGTTTATTATTAATTCAAACTAATACAATGTGAATAAAATATAATGGGTATACATATATGAATATGATTTAAGAGGATCGGATTCTTTAGTTAAGAGTTTGCATGCATATAAATATATATATCAGAGATAAAGGATCTGCACTCAAATAATTAACTTTGTACAAGTTCAGGGAGTGTGGATCCTTTATCTCTGCTATACCTCCTTTGTTTCTGTAACCCTGGCATGTTGATTTAAAGGTGTGAGTGCAAATCCATTCTATTATATATACTTTACTCTAGGTCATAACTTGCGCTAATTCGCTGAGCGGAAATTTTGTTTACCCTTGAGCGCAATTTTTAACTTCAACTCATAATATGCGTCGACGTTAGCGGGGTCACAATATTGCTTAGAGCCTCCATGCTAACAATATTGCTCCACTTGTAATCTATCCCATTAAGGGTAAAACCAATTTTACATTACACTGTCCCTTTAAGTGCATGGATTCATTCTTTGAACCCTCACAAAGGGCCCACCTCATTCATGGCTGAACCCCACCTTAAGTCAAGATTCTGTATACTGGTCCAATTCCCAACTTAAACATCACATTTTCACCGTTGAATCTTAGCAGGTACAAGATGAGCATAAAATCAGTTATGAGAAAATTGCAATATTTACATAGATAAAGAAATACAACTGTACATTTCAGGTGGTCCTATCAAATGCTTTATTAACATCCATAAATACAGGGTTTAACATCATCAAACACCAATAAGACTTCAGTGTTCGTCTTGGTGCTCTGATGGCATTAGTAATTTTGTAGCAATAGTTGCTCCCATTGAATGAATCATATTTCATATGAGATCATTAAGATCAATGATGACACAAGCATCTATATTCTGAGAGCTGTCTATTTGGAGATGAAAACATCTAGAACATAATTTGACAACTGTAGAATATTTATGTTACATTTATGTAACAGCAAGTTTTTTATTTGAATGACATAAAAGGTACCAAAAATAGCAAAGGTATAAAAATCATAACAGTAATAACAAGCAAAGTACTTGTTTCAGTAAATAATCATCATAATATCAGAGTTTAACACTAGTATTACACATTGTAATAAACATTTGTAAGCAAAAAATAATGGTGCAGAGGAATGGAGGTAATTCAGAGAGAATTATAGGGACATGAAACCCAAATTTTCTTAATTTGTGATTCAGACAGCGCATACATTTTTTTACTTCTATTATCAAATTTGCTCCTTGCTCATGGTATTCTTTGCTGAGAAGATACGTAGGTTGATAACCTGCACATAAAAATTGTTTATCCTAATATTTAAACCTGTTGTTTTTCTAACAGATTAGACATAAGTAACAATGGGAATATAAATGTTTACTAATAGTGATACAATATGTGTCATTGGATGTTATTGGATGTCTCAGTCAATTAAAATAGATATGCTGTTTAGCAAATATTCCATACTCTCTGTATGTCTTCCAGTAAAAATGGCAATTGTTTAGGAAACAATTTGTAAAATAAATAGCTTGTAAAATACTAGCTCTAGTTTACCATAAGATATAAGGGGAATGGAGGATTTAAACTATGACGAGAAGTTAGCCAAATTAAACCTGTTTACTCTAGAAAAACGATGCTTGAGAGGTCTGAGCAACACAACCAACATAATGGTTATAACAACACACCAGATGCCTGCTCCAATAGCCTTCAAGGATCCGGAATCCGTGACCACTCTACGCTGTCACCATATTTTCCGTTCTGCATGCATTAGAAGGTGGCAGCAAGAGAGCATTGAATGCCCACTATGTGGAGCAAATATGTATAATAACGAGGATGCTGATACAGAAGAAGTGTGATTGAGAAACGCGCGTCAGGGGATTCTAACAGAGAGCTGTGTCTCTTTTTTTTTTTAAATACCTTGCTCAAACAGACTTTACTATGAGTCTTGTAAAAACACAAATTATTATTTAATGGGGAAAGAGGTTTACAAATCATATGCCCAGTGCTTTGCTAATACCAAGCATTTGCATTGCGCATTTACTTTGATAAAAGTAAGGTAATATAGCGCCCGCTATAGTAAGAGCTAAGCCTAATTTTATAGTAATAGTGTAACTGCATAATAAGGACATATCAGTTTAAATGAGCTCCCGCAATAGATGGAGCTTAGCCTATTAGGGTCAGTTGTTTCAGCACCCTGGGTAGTACTCATAATTGACTATTTTTACTCTTCCTTATACACGTTATTACTTTTGAATTTCTTGCCAACTGCCTGCTGAGCTAAAGTGTTTCTAATTGTATAAGTGTGGATATGACTGGATTTGTATAATTTAATAAATAACAGAATGGATTGAAGGATTTATGAATAGTAATAATTTACAAAATTGTTTGCACGTTGACTAATATATGGAATTTGGGATAAGGCATAATTGTGTTGCCAATTGTTGCAACTCATTTATGTGTGCTGATTAAGACCATCTAGTAATCAAATTATGTTCTGGACAAACATAATTGCACTATAATATATAAAAAAATCATAATAAATATATATAAAATCATCTGGTTACTTATATATTTTGCTTAGTGAGTCACATCTATATTGTATAATTATAAATTGGTTTGTAATAGTTTTTTGTTTAGGTATGTATTTTATTATCTATACTATAAAAGGCCAAGTGTGTTTGTCCGAAGATGTCATGCACAGTAGAGACTGCACGCGAGGACAAACACACCTGGCCTTCCAACTGACCTCCTCCTCTTGGCTTCTGTGTCGCGTGTGGTGGAGTGGGCGTGGCTGACCGGGGTGTGGCGTGGCCGGGCAGGGCGGGGCACGATCGGGACTGGGCGGGTGTGGGTGGGACCGGGCCGGGCATGGGCGGGGCCGGGCGTGACGCGGCGAGACCAGATGCGGCCCCATGCCATTGCCGACTGCAGTCAGTGTGAGACTGAGAGGCAGAGCTCTAACAAGGTGGGATAGAGAGAGCAGCAGATGAGGGGGGATAAAGTGAGGGAGAGAGACAGAAAAAGAGAGGGGGAGAGAGCACAAAAGAGAGGGGAGAGAGCACAAAAGAGAGGGGGGGGGGGAGAGTACAAAAGAGAGGGGGGGAGAGAGCACAAAAGAGAGGGGGGGAGAGAGCACAAAAGAGAGGGGCAGAGAGCACAAAAGAGAGGGGGGAGAGCACAAAAGAGAGGGGGAGAGAGCACAAAAGAGAGGGTGGAGAGAGCACAAAAGAGAGGGGGGAGAGAGCACAAAAGAGAGGGGGTAGAGAGCACAAAAGAGAGGGGGTAGAGAGCACAAAAGAGAGGGGGGGAGAGCGCACAAAAGAGAGGGGGGAGAGCACAAAAGAGAGGGGAGAGAGCACAAAGAGAGGGGGGAGGGAGCACAAAAGAGAGGGGGGATAAAGAGAGGGAGAGAGATAGCAAAAGAAAGGGGGAGAGAGCACAAAAGAGAGGGGAGAGGGCACAAAAGAGAGGGGGAGAGCACAAAAGAGAGGGGGAGAGAGCACAAAAGAGAGGGGGAGAGAGCACAAAAGAGAGGGGGGAGAGAGCACAAAAGAGAGGGGGAGAGAGCACAAAAGAGAGGGAGGAGAGAGCACAAAAGAGAGGGAGGAGAGAGCACAAAAGAGAGGAAGGAGAGAGCACAAAAGAGAGGGGGAGAGAGCACAAAAGAGAGGGGGAGAGAGCACAAAAGAGAGGGGGAGAGAGCACAAAAGAGAGGGGGAGAGAGTATAAAAGAGAGGGGGAGAGAGCACAAAAGAGAGGGGGGAGAGAGCACAAAAGAGAGGGGGGAGAGAGCACAAAAGAGGGGGGGGGAGAGAGCACAAAAGAGAGGGGGGAGAGCACAAAAGAGAGGGGGAGAGAGCACAAAAGAGAGGGGGGAGAGAGCACAAAAGAGAGGGGGAGAGAGCACAAAAGAGAGGGGGAGAGAGCACAAAAGAGAGGGGGAGAGAGCACAAAAGAGAGGGGGAGAGAGCACAAAAGAGAGGGGGAGAGAGCACAAAAGAGAGGGGGGAGAGAGCACAAAAGAGAAGGGGGAGAGAGCACAAAAGAGAGGGGGAGAGAGCACAAAAGAGAGGGTGGAGAGAGCACAAAAGAGAGGGGGGAGAGAGCACAAAAGAGACGGGGGAGAGAGCACAAAAGAGAGGGGGAGAGAGCACAAAAGAGAGGGGGAGAGAGCACAAAAGAAAGGGAGGAGAGAGCACAAAAGAGAGGGGGGGAGAGAGCACAAAAGAGAGGGGGAGAGAGCGCAAAAGAGAGGGGGAGAGAGCGCAAAACAGAGGGAGAGAGACAGCAAAAGAGAGGAGAGAGAGAGCAAACGAGAGTGGAGAGAGAGCAAATGAGAGGAGTGAGAGAGCAAGTGAGAGGAGAGAGAGAGAGCAAACGACAGGGGGGGAAGAGAGAGAGCAAAAGAGGGAGAGAGAGAGTAAAAGAGAGGGGGAGAGAGCAAAAGAGAGGGGGGAGAGAGAGAGCAAAAGAGAGGGGGGAGAGCACAAAAGAGAGGGGGAGAGAGCACAAAAGAGAGGGGGAGAGAGCACAAAAGAGAGGGGGAGAGAGCACAAAAGAGAGGGTGGAGAGAGCACAAAAGAGAGGGGGAGAGAGCACAAAAGAGAGGGTGGAGAGAGCACAAAAGAGAGGGGGGAGAGAGCACAAAAGAGAGGGGGGAGAGAGCACAAAAGAGAGGGGGAGAGAGCACAAAAGAAAGGGGGAGAGAGCACAAAAGAAAGGGAGGAGAGAGCACAAAAGAGAGGGGGGGAGAGAGCACAAAAGGAGAGGGGGAGAGAGCGCAAAAGAGAGGGGGAGAGAGCGCAAAACAGAGGGAGAGAGACAGCAAAAGAGAGGAGAGAGAGAGCAAACGAGAGTGGAGAGAGAGCAAATGAGAGGAGTGAGAGAGCAAGCGAGAGGAGAGAGAGAGAGCAAACGACAGGGGGGGAAGAGAGAGAGCAAAAGAGGGAGAGAGAGAGTAAAAGAGAGGGGGAGAGAGCACAAAAGAGGGGGGGGGAGAGCACAAAAGAGAGGGGGGAGAGCACAAAAGAGAGGGGGAGAGAGCACAAAAGAGAGGGGGAGAGAGCACAAAAGAGAGGGGGAGAGAGCACAAAAGAGACAGGGGAGAGAGCACAAAAGAGAGGGGGAGAGAGCACAAAAGAGAGGGTGGAGAGAGCACAAAAGAGAGGGGGGAGAGAGCACAAAAGAGAGGAGGAGAGAGCACAAAAAGAGAGAGCACAAAAGAGAGGGGGAAGAGCACAAAAGAGAGGGGGCGGGGGCGAGGCCGGGCATGACGCGGGCGTGGCCAGATGCCATTGCCAACTGCAGTCAGTGTGAGACTGAGAGGCAGAGCTCTAACAAGGGGGATAGAGAGAGCAGCAGAAGAGGGGGGATAAAGAGAGGGAGAGAGACAGCAAAAGAGAGGGGGAGAGAACACAAAAGAGAGGGGAGAGGGCACAAAAGAGAGGGGGAGAGCACAAAAGAGAGGGGGAGAGAGCACAAAAGAGAAGGGGGAGAGAGCACAAAAGAGAGGGAGGAGAGAGCACAAAAGAGAGGGGGAGAGAGCACAAAAGAGAGGGGGAGAGAGCACAAAAGAGAGGGGGAGAGAGCACAAAAGAGAGGGGGGAGAGCACAAAAGAGAGGGGGAGAGAGCACAAAAGAGAGGGGGGAGAGAGCACAAAAGAGAGGGGGAGAGAGCACAAAAGAGAGGGGGAGAGAGCACAAAAGAGAGGGGGAGAGAGCACAAAAGAGAGGGGGGAGAGAGCACAAAAGAGAGGGGGGAGAGAGCACAAAAGAGAGGGGGGAGAGAGCACAAAAGAGAGGGGGAGAGAGCACAAAAGAGAGGGGGGAGAGCACAAAAGAGAGGGGGAGAGAGCACAAAAGAGAGGGGGGAGAGAGCACAAAAGAGAGGGGGAGAGAGCACAAAAGAGAGGGGGAGAGAGCACAAAAGAGAGGGGGAGAGAGCACAAAAGAGAGGGGGGAGAGAGCACAAAAGAGAAGGGGGAGAGAGCACAAAAGAGAGGGGGAGAGAGCACAAAAGAGAGGGTGGAGAGAGCACAAAAGAGAGGGGGGAGAGAGCACAAAAGAGAGGGGGGAGAGAGCACAAAAGAGAGGGGGAGAGAGCACAAAAAGAGAGAGCACAAAAGAGAGGGGGGAGAGCACAAAAGAGGGGGGCGGGGGCGGGGCCGGGCGTGACGCGGGCGAGGCCAGATGCGGCCAGATGCCATTGCCAACTGCAGTCAGTGTGAGACTGAGAGGCAGAGCTCTAACAAGGGGGATAGAGAGAGCAGCAGAAGAGGGGGGATAAAGAGAGGGAGAGAGACAGCAAAAGAGAGGGGGAGAGAGCACAAAAGAGAGGGGGAGAGAGCACAAAAGAGAGGGGGAGAGAGCACAAAAGAGAGGGGGGAGAGAGCACAAAAGAGAGGGGGGAGAGAGCACAAAAGAGAGGGGGGAGAGAGCACAAAAGAGAGGGGGGAGAGAGCACAAAAGAGGGGGGGAGAGAGCACAAAAGAGAGGGGGGAGAGCACAAAAGAGAGGGGGAGAGAGCACAAAAGAGAGGGGGAGAGAGCACAAAAGAGAGGGGGGAGAGAGCACAAAAGAGAGGGGGAGAGAGCACAAAAGAGAGGGGGAGAGAGCACAAAAGAGAAGGGGGAGAGAGCACAAAAGAGAGGGGGAGAGAGCACAAAAGAGAGGGTGGAGAGAGCACAAAAGAGAGGGGGGAGAGAGCACAAAAGAGAGGGGGGAGAGAGCACAAAAGAGAGGGGGGAGAGAGCACAAAAGAGAGGGGGGAGAGAGCACAAAAGAGAGGGGGAGAGAGCACAAAAGAGAGGGTGGAGAGAGCACAAAAGAGAGGGGGGAGAGAGCACAAAAGAGAGGGGGAGAGAGCACAAAAGAGAGGGGGAGAGAGCACAAAAGAAAGGGAGGAGAGAGCACAAAAGAGAGGGGGGGAGAGAGCGCAAAAGAGAGGGGGAGAGAGCGCAAAAGAGAGGGGGAGAAAGCGCAAAACAGAGGGAGAGAGACAGCAAAAGAGAGGAGAGAGAGAGCAAACGAGAGTGGAGAGAGAGCAAATGAGAGGAGTGAGAGAGCAAGCGAGAGGAGAGAGAGAGAGCAAACGACAGGGGGGGAAGAGAGAGAGCAAAAGAGGGAGAGAGAGAGTAAAAGAGAGGGGGAGAGAGCAAAAGAGAGGGGGGAGAGAGAGAGCAAAAGAGAGGGGGGAGAGCACAAAAGAGAGGGGGAGAGAGCACAAAAGAGAGGGGGAGAGAGCACAAAAGAGAGGGGGAGAGAGCACAAAAGAGAGGGTGGAGAGAGCACAAAAGAGAGGGGGAGAGAGCACAAAAGAGAGGGTGGAGAGAGCACAAAAGAGAGGGGGGAGATAGCACAAAAGAGAGGGGGGAGAGAGCACAAAAGAGAGGGGGAGAGAGCACAAAAGAAAGGGAGGAGAGAGCACAAAAGAGAGGGGGGAGAGAGCACAAAAGAGAGGGGGAGAGAGCGCAAAAGAGAGGGGGAGAGAGCGCAAAACAGAGGGAGAGAGACAGCAAAAGAGAGGAGAGAGAGAGCAAACGAGAGTGGAGAGAGAGCAAATGAGAGGAGTGAGAGAGCAAGCGAGAGGATAGAGAGAGAGCAAACGACAGGGGGGAAGAGAGAGAGCAAAAGAGGGAGAGAGAGAGTAAAAGAGAGGGGGAGAGAGTACAAAAGAGGGGGGGGGAGAGAGAGCACAAAAGAGAGGGGGGAGAGCACAAAAGAGAGGGGGAGAGAGCACAAAAGAGAGGGGGAGAGAGCACAAAAGAGAGGGGGGAGAGAGCACAAAAGAGAGGGGGTGAGAGCACAAAAGAGAGGAGGAGAGAGCACAAAAGAGAGGGGGGAGAGAGCACAAAAGAGAGGGGGAGAGAGCACAAAAGAGAGGGGGGAGAGAGCACAAAAGAGAGGGGGGAGAGAGCACAAAAGAGAGGGGGGAGAGAGCACAAAAGAGAGGGGGAGAGAGCACAAAAAAGAGGGGGGAGAGAGCACAAAAGAGAGGGGGAGAGAGCACAAAAGAGAGGGGGAGAGAGCACAAAAGAGAGGAGGAGAGAGCACAAAAAGAGAGAGCACAAAAGAGAGGGGGGAGAGCACAAAAGAGAGGGGGCGGGGGCGGGGCCGGGCGTGACGCGGGCGAGGCCAGATGCGGCCAGATGCCATTGCCAACTGCAGTCAGTGTGAGACTGAGAGGCAGAGCTCTAACAAGGGGGATAGAGAGAGCAGCAGAAGAGGGGGGATAAAGAGAGGGAGAGAGACAGCAAAAGAGAGGGGGAGAGAACACAAAAGAGAGGGGAGAGGGCACAAAAGAGAGGGGGAGAGCACAAAAGAGAGGGGGAGAGAGCACAAAAGAGAAGGGGGAGAGAGCACAAAAGAGAGGGAGGAGAGAGCACAAAAGAGAGGGGGAGAGAGCACAAAAGAGAGGGGGAGAGAGCACAAAAGAGAGGGGGAGAGAGCACAAAAGAGAGGGGGGAGAGAGCACAAAAGAGAGGGGGGAGATAGCACAAAAGAGAGGGGGGAGAGAGCACAAAAGAGAGGGGGAGAGAGCACAAAAGAGGGGGGGAGAGAGCACAAAAGAGAGGGGGGAGAGCACAAAAGAGAGGGGGAGAGAGCACAAAAGAGAGGGGGGAGAGAGCACAAAAGAGAGGGGGAGAGAGCACAAAAGAGAGGGGGAGAGAGCACAAAAGAGAGGGGGAGAGAGCACAAAAGAGAGGGGGGAGAGAGCACAAAAGAGAGGGGGAGAGAGCACAAAAGAGAGGGTGGAGAGAGCACAAAAGAGAGGGGGGAGAGAGCACAAAAGAGAGGGGGGAGAGAGCACAAAAGAGAGGGTGAGAGAGCACAAAAGAGAGGGGGAGAGAGCACAAAAGAGAAGGGGAGAGAGCACAAAAGAAAGGGAGGAGAGAGCACAAAAGAGAGGGGGGAGAGAGCACAAAAGAGAGGGGGAGAGAGCGCAAAAGAGAGGGGGGAGAGAGCGCAAAACAGAGGGAGAGAGACAGCAAAAGAGAGGAGAGAGAGCAAACGAGAGTGGAGAGAGAGCAAATGAGAGGAGTGAGAGAGCAAGCGAGAGGAGAGAGAGAGAGCAAACGACAGGGGGGGAAGAGAGAGAGCAAAAGAGGGAGAGAGAGAGTAAAAGAGAGGGGGAGAGAGCAAAAGAGAGGGGGGAGAGAGAGAGCAAAAGAGAGGGGGGAGAGAAAGAGCAAAAGAGATGGGGTAGAGAGAGAGCAAAAGAGAGGGGAGAGAGAGCAAAAGAGAGGGGAGAAAAAGAGAGGGGGGATAGAGAGAGAGCAAGGGGTGGGACTGCTGTACTGCAAAAAATGGCCCGTGTACACAGGCTTTCGGACTAGTCCTATATTTTAAAAGGCCAAGTGTGTTTGTCCGAAGCTGCCATGCGCAGTAGAGACAGCACGAGGACAAACACACCTGGCCTTAAAGTCCCTAAGTCTCTGCAGTGTGAGCAGAAGTGGGTGTGGCCGAGCATGGGGGCGGGCCGAGCATGAAGGCCCATGAAGGGGGCGTGGCTGAGTGTGAATGGGGCAGGGCCAGGCAGGCCTGTGAAAGGCCATGCAGACTGAGACTCTGAGAGCTCAAAACAGCTCAAAAGAGGGGAGAGAGAGGGGGTAGGGAAAAGATAACAAAGGTGAGAGAGAGATCAAGAGGGGAGAGAGAGAGGGGGAGAGAGGAAGGGGGAGGGAGAGATAGGGGGGAGGGAGAGAGAGGGGGAGGGAGAGAGGGGGGAGGGAGAGAGAGAGGGAGAGAAAGCGCAAAAGAGAGGGGGGAGAGAGAGAGAGCAAAAGAGAGGGGGAGGGAGAGAGCTCAAGGGGTGGGACCGCTGTACCCTGCAAAAAAATGGCCCGTGTGAACGGGCTTTAGGACTAGTTAAAGTAACTGCTTTAGAATCATTATTACCAGTTTTTTTTTTTAAACATACCTTCTATTTGTAAATATATGCCAGCAAATATACTATTCCCTGCCGTTTATCCGCCGTCCTCGCTACAAACTCTATTTTTTTTTCCTATGGCCGCATCGCTTTAGCCCTATTGTGATCCGTGTCAGTTGACAGGCTTTTAACAATAGCCTTAGTTTTCATCCTAAATGTGCATGCGCTAAAGTCCATGTCGCGTCATTGTTCTCAAACACCCGTTGTCTCCATGCACGTTCACGATGTCCACAGACATGTGCATTACTTCCAAGGGGAGTTTCTTACTCGCAACAAACACTGAATCATATTACGATTCATTGTTTACATGGATAGCTGCCAGCAGCTTTGTCTCATATGTTAGAGGGTCTAGTAATATATTAATTTTTATATTAGTTATATATAGTTATATAAGTCTAGTTATATATTACTGTCTAACTCTAAATAGACTCAATGGGGGGTAGTTATCAACGCGTCTACTTTACCTGCCTTCTAAGCTCGCCTAGCATCGCCGCCGCGGACCTGAAAATTTTGCCTAAGTTATCAATAAAGCTGTCAAAAAGCCGCGCACCAAGTACGGGGTGATGAGCAGCGGACTGTGAGAGTTATCACTCATCCGATCTCGCTGCTCAATCAGCCAATCAGATTGAGCTCGCATTCTATTGGCTGATCAAAACAGCCAATAGAATGCGAGCTCAATCTGATTGGCTGATTGGATCAGCCAATCGGATTGAACTTCAGTCTGATTGGCTGATTCAATCAGCCAATCAGATTTTTCCTACCTTAATTCCGATTGGCTGATAGAATCCTATCAGCCAATCGGAATTGAAGGGACACCATCTTGGATGACGTCCCTTAAAGGAATATCCATTTGTCGGTAGTCGTCGGGAAGAAGAGGATGGCTCCGCGTCGGCTCGTCTGAAGATGGCTCTGCTCCGCTCCGGATGGATGAAGATTGAAGACGCCGCTTGGAAGATGACATCGCCCGGATGGAAGACTTCTTCAGCGCTGCCTGGATAATGACTTCATCGGATGGAAGATTTCTTCAGCGCCCCTTGGATGATGACTTCTGCCGCTCCGGATCTCCTCTTCGGTTCCATCGATGGTCGGCTGGCTGAAGACGACTCAAGGTAGGATGATCTTCAGGGGGGGTAATGTTAGGTTTTTTAAGGGGGGTTTGGGTTATATTAGGGGTATGTGGGTGGTGGGTTTTAATGTTGGGGGGGTTGTATTTTTCTTTTACAGGCAAAAGAGGGGGGCTTTGTTATTTTATTAGGGGGCTTAGATTAGGTGTAAGTAGCTTAAAATTGTTGTAATATGTTTTAAATGTTTGTAACTTATTTTTTTATTTTTTGTAACTTAGCTTTTTTTAATTTTTTGTACTTTAGTTAGTTTATTTAATTGAATTTAATTGTAGTTATTTGTAACTAATTTATTTAATTAATGTAATGATAGTGTAGTGTTAGGTTTAATTGTAACTTAGGTTAGGATTTATTTTACAGGTAATTTTGTATTTCTTTTAGCTAGGTAGTTATTAAATAGTTAATAACTATTTAATAACTATTCTAACTAGCTAAAATAAATACCAAGTTACCTGTAAAATAAATATAAATCCTAAAATAGCTACAATGTAATTATTATTTATATTGTAGCTATATTAGGGTTTATTTTAAAGGTAAGTATTTAGTTTTAAATAGGAATAATTTATTAAAGTATAGTGTAGTGTTAGGTGTAATTGTAACTTAGGTTAGTTTTTATTTTACAGGTAAATTTCTCTTTATTTTAGCTAGGTAGCTATTAAATAGTTAATAACTATTTAATAGCTATTGTACCTAGTTAAAATAAATTGAAAGTTACCTGTAAAATAAATATAAATCCTAAAATAGCTACAATATAATTATTATTTATATTGTAGCTATATTAGGGTTTATTTTAAAGGTAAGTATTTAGCTTTAAATAGGATTAATTTATTTAATAAGAGAAATATTATTTAGATTTATTTAATTAATATTTAAGTTAGGGGGTATTAGGGTTAAGGTTAGACTTAGGTTTAGGGGTTAATAATTTTATTACAGTGGCGGCGGTGTAGTGGGGGGCAGGATAGGGGTTATTAAATGTATTATAGGTGGCGACGGTATAGGGGGGGCAGGATAGGGGTTAATAGGTATCATGTAGGTGGCGGCGGGGTCTGGGAGCGGCGGTTTAGGGGTTAATACATATATTATAGTTGCGGCGGGGACCGGGAGTGGCGGTTTAGGGGTTAATACATATATTATAGTTGCGGTGGGCTCCGGGAGCGGCGGTTTAGGGGTTAATCAGTTTATTAGAGTGGCGGTGGGCTCCGGGAGCGGCGGTTTAGGGGTTAACATATTTATTATAGCTTGCGGTGGGCTCCGGGAGAGGCGGTTTAGGGGTTTAATAAGTTTATTAGAGTGGCGGTGGGCTCTGGGAGCGGCGGTTTAGGGGGTAATAACTTTATTTAGTTGCGGCGGTGTAGGGGGGACAGATTAGGGGTGTTTAGACTCAGGGTACATGTTAGGGTGTTAGGTGTAGACAGCTCCCATAGAAATCAATGGGATGTCTGGCAGCAGCGAACTTGAACTTTCGCTATGGTCCGACTCCCATTGATTCCTATGGGATCCGCCACCTCCAGGGCGGCGGTTTGAAAACCAGGTACGCTGGGCCGGAAAAGTGCAGAGCGTACCTGCTAGTTTTTTGATAACTAGCAAAAGTAGTCAGATTGTGCCGCACTTGTGTGCGGAACATCTGTAGTGATGTAAGCATCGATCTGTGTCGGACAGGGTCCGGCGGATCGAAGCTTACATCACTAAATTCTACTTTTGCCGGTATCTAGGGCTTGATAACTAAGGGGAATCAGCCTCGCACAAATACGCTGCGGAATTCCAGCGTATTTGAGGTTGACGGCTTGATAACTACCCCCCAATGGGGTAAATTTATAATGGTGCGGACAGACATGATCCGCTATGGCGAATCATGTCTGCCGCACATCGATAAATGCCGATAGCATACACTCTCGGCATTTATCATTGCACCAGCAGTTCTTTTGAACTGCTGGTGCAATACCGTCCCCTCAGATTCGTGGCCAATCGGCCGCTAGCAGGTGGTGTTAATCAACCCGATCATATTCGATCAGGCTGATTGCTGTCCGCCACCTCAGAGATGGCGGACGAGTTAAGGAGCAGTGGTCTTGGGACCGCTGCTTCTTAACTTCCGCTTCAGACGGAACTGAAGTGGACCCTGGAGTGGGTCGGAAGCAGCATCCGCTGCTTCATAAATCACCCCCAATGTGTTAAAGTCAAAGTTAAAAATATTTATATTAAATTCTAATAAAATAAAATCTTGCCGGTCTAAGTGAATTTTATTCAACTACTTAGTATTCCTTTACCATTTTGACATACATAATTAAATGCTCATTATAATCGTAGGGGTTTTAACATCGCTTCTAGTTCACCAGACGATGTAAACAGTGAATCTCGGGATTCACTGTTTACATACGTCTGTGTGAAATCTTGAGCATGCGCACAGTAAGGTGATACTGAAACGTGCATTGATAGCAGGCAGAACTATTATTTCTGTGGGATAACATCCGTCCTTACTGTGACGTTACAGAGGTCAACGTCACTTACTCTATGCTTGGGGAAACGGTTTGGGTGATCTATACACATATGATTGATAGGTACCGGAAACAGAAGTTATGAAGCAGTGGTCTAAAGACCGCTGCTCCATAACTTGTCCGCCTGCTCTGAGGCTGTGGATATCAATCCACCCGATCCTATACGATCAGATAGATTGACATCCCCTGATAGCAGCCGATTGGCTGCAAATCTGCAGGGGGCGGCATTGCATGTGCAATGATAAATGCAGATAGTTTATGCTTCTTTTTTTGTTTTTAAGAACCACCTGTGGTATTATTATATTTTTATTATGTAATATTAAATTGTACTTTTAATTTAACTGTTTGTAGGAGTTGTTATTCTTTTGCAATTTCATTTGTTTATATCTCATATACTTAATTTATTTTGTTCCTATAGCTGCTGTAAAAGCGCACACTTTTTTATTTTCTGAATGCAATTTTAACCAACTTTCTAATTTACTCCTATTATACATTTTCTTTGTTCTTTTGGTATCTTTATTTGAAAAAGCAGGCATTTTAAGCTTACAAGCTGGCTTATTTTTAGTTCACCACCCTGGATAACGTTTGCTTATTGGTGGCTACATTTAGCCACCATTCAGCAAGCGCTACACAGGTGCTGAACCAAAGATGTTTAAAATCCCTTGAATATACTGTTTAGCTCTGTGAATACCTTGTATCTAATCCTCTGCATACTGCCCCCTTATCTTAGTTTTTTGACAGACTTGCATTTTAGCCAATCAGGGCTGACTCATAAAAACTCCACAGGAGTGAACAAGTTATCTATATAACACACATGAACTAGCACTGTCTAACTGTGGAAAGCTAATAAAATGCACTGAGATAAGAGACAGCATTCAAGGGCTTAGAAATTAGCATATGAGCCTAGTTAGGTTTAGCTTTCAACAAAGAATACCAAGAGAACAAAGCAAATTTGATGATAAAAGTAAATTGGAAAGTTGTTTAAAATTGCATGTCCTATCTGAATCATGACATTTTAATTTTGACTTGACTGTCCCTTTAATCATGCATCTCAATTAAAGATTTAGTTGCAGTCTGAGCATATCTGAAAGTTATATCATAAAGTTAACAACATTGATGAATCTATACACAGACTTGAAAGTGATCTGTGTAAATTCCTACTATAAAATCCTTTTCTAAAAAAAAAGTGACTGCATGTTTGTGTCTGTGTTAACTTGATATGAAAAGATTAGCGACCTTATTTAGGGTCAAATTCCTCTGGAACCAATGACTCATAGAACGAACATTTAAGTACTGAATCTTCAAAGTTATCAGCTGCCTGTCAGTGCTAAATCCTTGGACATCACAGTATTTAGATTACTCTTTGCTAATCAGATTTACGAGTAGTATCTTGGAATACTTACATCAGAGCTGGTTAATAATCTTATGGGAGTATTTAAATTATTAAATACTTTTACTTTTTTAGTTAGAGTGATGAAGCTATATTTAGTCCTTTTGTGCCGTTTGTAATGTTAATAAACAAAACTGTTAAATTGAATTGCTGCTGATTAAATACAATAAGTTGTTTCATTTCAATAGAGAAGTTAATTAAAAATTACAATAATGAAAAAAATGACAGCATACAGTGAAGTTGTGGGATTTATGTCTCTGGGCTTTCTGAGAGCAAGAGTGACAATTTCTCACGGTGGCCTTAATTCCAATCTGTGGAATCATCTTTCTTAAAGGGATAGGAAAGTTAAAATGAAACTTGCATAATTCAGATACAGCATATAATTTTAGGATACTTTTAAATGCACCTCTATTTACAAATGTGCTTCTTTATCTTGGTATGGCTTGTTGAAAAAGGATACGCACATATCCTACACTAGAGGGAGCTAGCTGCTGATTGGTGCCTGCACACATTTGTCTCTTGTGATTGGCTAACTAGATGTGTTCAGCAAGCTGCCAGTAGTGCAATGCTGTTGCTTCAACAAAGGATAATAAGATAATGAAACAAATTTGACAATTAATGTAAATTAGAAAATTGTTTAAAATTGTATGTGCTATTCAAACCTTGAAATACATGTTTGGGGTTTCCTGTCCCTTTAACTCAATTATTTTTACAGTTTTTGACTACTGTATTCTAAGTATGTCTAAATTTGTTAGCCTGTCTGAGACACAGAGCTCCGAACTATCCCACACTTTTCAGGACAGTCTCAGTTTCACAAAGTAAAACAGGACTGTATAGACAGCCATGGATCTATCAGAGTCAGCATCCTGGCCCAGAGAACCAGAAAGAAACACATTGGGCCCCATTTATCAATACGTCAGTCTGTTCACTTCGCTATTAACAAATCTGTCCCTTTTGACTCGCTAGACGCAGAAGTTAAATCGGCAACCATTTTTATTTAAATCAAACCATTTCACACCATATTCGATGCAAAGATCAGCAAATGAACGATAACTTTGGTCCATGAATATTTGCATTTAAAGGGACATAATACTCATATGCTAAATCACTTGAAAATGATGCAGCATAACTGTAAAAAGCTGACAGGAAAATATCACCTGAGCATCTCTAAAACGCATCTGTAAAAAGGAAGATATTTTACCTCAAAATTTCCTCAGCTCTCCAGAGTAAGTGCTCTGTAAAGCAGCCAGTCAGCAGCTGAGGTCATGAACTATGATCTCATGAGATTTCATAGTAAACATCCTTAAACTGAATAGGAAAATAACATGAGTGTGCACAAGGCTCACTCCCTTGCAAGTCCCAGGATAGGCATACTGATTTGCTGCTTAAAGTCCTTTACAATGGGGTGTGAATACTTAGGACATTTTGAGGTAAAATATATCTTTCTTTTTTACATAGAGATGTTCAGGTGATATTTTCTAGTCAGCTTTCTACAGCTATGTAGCACCACTTTCAAGTGTTTCAACATTTGGGTATCATGGCCCTTTTAGAATCTGAAAATGAATGTCTCTCTGTGTAAAAGAACTATCTCTCTGTCTATTTATATAAGTATTGTTGTACCCATGAGTTATTGTATTTGAAAAACACCTGTCTAAATTTAATATGCAGTTACATTTTTAATTTTTATTTTCGTAAAGAAACACAAGTGTAGTTTTTACAATTAACTTTTGGAATATGGAATTATATAAAGTAGCGTGTAATTTTTCATTTAAAATGCCACTTTACAGTTTAAATTTATATTGGAACACATGTATGTATTGATATTTGTACATCAGAGGAAGATTGTCGGCTTAGGCCCAGAGGGAAAATGTAACACATACTGATGATTGTTCTGAACGTATGTTCTGTCACAACACTGTTATGTTTGCGCCTTTTAAGCCATTCGTAATTTGTCTCTAAAACCTATGAATTCTCATTGTATACATCACCTATAAACTGGCAACAAATTATTGCAGACATTGACACAAATATAGTCACAAACATATTTATTCATTAATAACATGGAAAAGTGGTGTGATAAATTCACATAAGAATTAGCTGTGAACAATTCTACGTAAATGATGATTTAGGGCAAGTTTGCTGACGCAAACAATCCATTTATATTAATAGAGTTGGTACATTGATAAATTCTATAAGTGGACTTTGAAACAGGAATACATGCGGATCAAAAGTTGACGCCTTGATAAATTGGGCTCATTGAGTCAACCCACGGGGGACAATTGCAAAATAGGAGGAGCATTCTCTTTGCTAAATCAGATGTCAGGTACATTGATGAACCTGTGCGTGGGCACCCTGTGTGTCTCAAATGGGCAGGGTAGGGTAGAAGGAGCTTGCAGACTGTTAACACAAGGACGTTGCTGAGTAAGAAGAAACCTCCGGTACACAAGTACCACAAAGCGTACCCAAAAGCCACGGGTCTGCAAAAAAAGAGAAAAGCTATGATTAAAGGGTGAATAATCCAGGGGTTGTTTTTAAATGACAGTCTTTCTCTTTTATCTTGTAAGTGCAGAATATATTGTGTCTGTGTGATTTGAAATAAACAACGCTGTGAGTCACAGGTGAGCTGTGTCTTTTCCTTTATGTTCTATAGAATACGATAGAGACCGCACACTGTTGGAGTCTAGCATACAAGGAGCTGCACTCAATGCAGTAAAATTACATAATTAACAAGTACATAATAAAACAACAATGCAATAACACTTACTCTGAATTGTAAATAAGCTATATATTTTTGTTATGGGTGTTATGTTTAGCTTATATGCAACTCTATGATTTATTTCTATTGCAAAAGGAAAATTACAGCTAAACACAAACACCGTAGAAATGTAAAAATAGCCCTGGTCTCAAATGGTCAACAAATGTAAAAGTGGTCTGGTCACGAAGGGGTTAAAGCATTTTATTATGACACTATGGCTTGTGTATAACTATGTTTATCCCCTGCAAAGAGCAGCAATGCATTACTAGGAGCTCACTGAACACATCTGGTGAGTCAATGACATACATGTAGCCACCAATCACCAGCTAGTCCCCAGTGATGCATTGCTGCTCCTGAGCCTACCTAGGTATGCTAGTGAACAAAGAATACCAACAGAATAAATTTAGTTTGATAACTGAAGTATATTGAAAAATCTTTTAAAATTGTGTTCTCCATCTGAACCATGAAAGGTTAATTTAAAATGCCATGTTCCTCGTTCAGAGTATTGGTATTTTGAGAGTGGACCTTCCTGTTTAGGCAGGATCTACTGAGTCGTTGTTTGTCTCTGGTTGAGAACTTCTCTTTCTGTATATATGTGTTTTATGAACCAACCTGGAGAAAGTCTCTCTAAGGGTGATTAGGCAAACCAGATGTGGACTCCCTGCCCAATGTGCCTACAGACATATGACTGCACTTCACTGATGAAGCCACAAAAGTATGAAACAATCATCTGGGTTTGCCATGTTCCTCATTCAAAGGAATATTGCCTTGTTGTTTGTGGTTTGACAGTCTTCTTTAGGCGGAATTAGACTGATATTTTTCAAGAACAAGCTAAGCCATTGTTGTTCCTGGATGAGTCCACTTCTTTCTGTGTGTCTGATAATTTTAAAATACTCAATAATGCTTCTCTAATACAGCTAGAAACATTTCTGTGATAAACATGCAATTTTAATTTGTTTCTCTTAGAAAGAGTACTTGTAATATGCAGATGACCTTCTGCTGATACATTTATAGGTCACATGCAAGCACATTTGTCTCTTAAGTATCCTGAGTGCTAATGATGTCATGTGACACATCACCTATTTATAACTCTGTACCAGAACCATTTTAAAACTCAAACATAGGCGACCACTGATTTTTACTATCTGCACCTGGGTCAACAGGATACAGGGGGTAATCAAGTCTACTCACCACAGTAATTATGATGAAAAGATGTCAGCAGAACATGACAAAAAACATTGTCTCTTTCCAGGCACTGGCCTAAGGTCAATCAGGTGACACTCTGGTATATCTTATAACAGGCATGTCATATTTGGTTTCAAAATAATCCTCATAATGCCACAAGAGGATTGCTTATATGGGTACATGCACTGGATAATATAAAACAAGTTATACGTTGTTCCTTAATTTCAGCCAAGGGTTCAGAGTTTTTGAGACCTGCCATAAAAAGGGGGTGATGGTTACTTTCCTGGCCCACTGTGAAAGGGGCCTGCCCAGAAATCTGATCTCAGAGAAAAGTTTATATAACTTTGATTTCAGCAATATAATTTTGTCTTTCACATAGGAAACTAAAGCAGCGTGTCTGACCATTTTCAATTCCATTTCCCTGGAAGCAGAGGCTATACTTCGGGTAAAGTTATAGGTTCTGCCTTTCATTTTTGAAAACTGTTTGCTGTGTGTAATTGTTGGTTATTTTTTATATATAAATGCACTTTGACTCTTTTTTTTGCTCACAATAAATGTTATTTTATTAGTGTTTGTGTTTGTCTAATATTTCAACCACATTACTGCAAGAGACTTGTGATAGTATTACTGTGCTTTATTTGATTCATTTTTGTTAAATTGTGTTTTGGGATTTCTAATCTTTTATTCTTGTTTTTTCCTTAAAATTCCCCATATAATAATCTTAGCTGGTGGCAGCAACAATAGTAATTGTGAGTAGTATTGAAGGGGAGTTTGGGCGTTTTCTCCAGGTCTAGTGCAGACTAGAGAGTGTTTGTTAACCCTTGCACCTACTGAACTAAGTCACAGGCTTGCCTGGAGTGGCTAGTCTGTGACAAACTGGTTAAGGTGGAACTGGTGACTGGTAAATAGTTAGTTACTCCTGTATCTCACAGAAGCATTTTTGCAAATAAACTATGCTATACATTTATTTTGATATGTACTGATAAACATTTTAAAAATTAATTCTTTGTACCTTTAAAATAAAAATGAGGGGGGGGAGCCGAGCCAGTAACGGAAATGGAAGCTTAGTCAGTTTGCTCCATGCAGATCAAGCCACAAAGGAGCATTTTTAGAGTGGTGAATAGCTACAGACCTCTCTTAAGCAAGGCGCAGGACACAGTGGTCCTCAGCAGACAACTATCAGACGGATTTGACAACGCTGAGAAGACACAATGTGCGCGCTGAATCACACTGAAGCCAGCTGTAGGGGAAACCAGCGCCATCTTGCCTAACCTCGTGGTGAGGTGCAAGAAGCTGCGACGGAACGAAGACCCGCTCTGCTAAAGCGGCAAGCACAAAGGTATGTGTAGCCAGCTTAAACACTCAAGGAAGATCGTTTTGTAGAGCAGAGCATTGAAAAGAGGAGGCAGACAATAACGGAGGCTAAGTGCAGTCGGCCTAATACAAATCTAGGGCTTGTGTGGGGATAAGCTGGGGGCTAATGGCTGGAAGGTGGACTGACGGCTCCTCATTGTTTGTACCATTTCCTCTACTATAGCCAAATGAACTGGGGGTCAGAGGAAGGGAAGGTGCTGTAGCCTAAGGCCGACTAAACATATATGAAAGCAAAACTCCAAAAGCAAATCTCAAGGAAAACCTCAAGACACAATAGCATCGCTTCGCAGTATATAAAGATAAAAACAAAGAACAGTCTTACTGATCTGTAGTCCCTCCGTATAAAGGAGCCGACAATAGTAATTAACTCCTCAGGGTGAAACAAAAGGGTCAATATGGATCCGTGAGACTCCCTCCGGTTGCAGCCACACTCTATTCCCGTGTGTTCCTCCTTTCCATGTTTTGTAACATATATGAAACCTGCGACCATCAAGATTGCAATTCCCCGGATATGTTACATACAGTATATCACATATTTAAAGGGACAGTCTACACCAGAATTGTTATTGTTTTAAAAGATAGATAATCCCTTGTTTACCCATTCCCTAGTTTTGCACAACCAACACAGTTATATTTATATATTTTTTACCTCTGTGATTATCTTGTATCTAAGCCTCTGCAGACTGCCCCTTTATTTCAGTTATTTTGACAGACTTGCAGTTTAGCCAATCAGTGATGGCTCCCAGGTAACTTCTTGTGCACGAGCACAGTGTTATCTATATGAAATACGTGAACTAACACCCTCTAGTGGTGAAAAACCTGTTAAAATGCATTCTTAAGAGGCGGCCTTTAAGGTCTAAGAAATTAGCATATGAACCTCCTAGGTTAAGCTTTCAACTAAGAATACCAAGAGAACAAAGAAAAATTGGTGATAAAAGTAAATTGGAAAATCGTTTAAAATTACATGCCCTATCTGAATCATGAAAGTTTTTTTTGGACTAGACTGTCCCTTTAATATAGAGGAGACGACCATATACATGTCAATAATGGGACAGATATAATACTGTTTTAAGATTGTCTGAAGCTGCACTGGGTGCCTAGAGGACACAAGCATTAATGGGAGAGTGAGAATATAGCTTGCACTAAATGTCAAGGAAGGAGAGGCCTAGAAAATATATGTGCACACCATTTCACATCTGCATGAAAAAAATTAACCCCTAGAAAAAACAGTGAATCTGTAGAAAAGGAAGGGCACTAATTAATCACTGCACCTCATATACAGTTGGTATACCGACAAGTGCTACAATATCAGCAAGAAAATTAAATAAGACCACGCAAGCAGGAAGAGCAGCGGCTGCTAGTATTTTTTTGTAAGTCCTCGAAAGGAGGAACTACTACAGATCCCCAGGAGGCAGACTTGGAGAAAGATGCAGAATTAGATTCTATGGATCAGAGCAGCCCAGGTGACCAGACTCCAGTCACTAAAGCTGATATAAAAAAAATCTAGTCTCTAAACAAGATATCAATGTCAATTTTGAAAAACTGTGGGGTAAAATGAATGCCATACAAACTACAGACACCAATAGCCTTGCAGAAATAAAGCAGGACATCCAAGAACTGGGCACTAGAGTATCCGCTCTGGAAGACACAGAAAACTTTACAGAAAAAAAGATGGATACCATTTCCCAACAAGTTGAAATACATCAGCAAGATATTGAAAGCCTAAATGATAAGCTAGAGGATCTAGAAAACCGTACAAGAAGATGTAATATTAGGCTCAAGGGAATTCCGAAATCTATCACACAGCCAGACTTGCAGAAATACTTAAAGCATCTCTTTCAGTCAATCACAGGCCACAACGAGGACAAGGCCTTCCAAATGGAGAGAGCACATCGTGCCCTTAGAGCTAAGCCAAAGGGGGACCATCCCCCGAGAGATGTTATAGTAAAAAATCTCGGGTTTCCAGAGAAAGAAGCCATTTTACAGGCTGCAAGAAAGAATCCAACTTTCAAGTTTCAAGGTTCGGTGATCCAGTTCTATCAGGACTTTTGCGAGAGAACCTTACAAAGACAGAATTCACTCAGACCTCTCACTCTCTTATTACGCAAAAACCAGGTGACCTATCGCTGGGGTTTCCCCTTTGCATTGCATATTCATCATGACAGCAAGGTTTTGACAATCAAGAATCGTCAAGATATACCGGAAATACGTTCTTACTGAAAATGGACCCCCCCCCGGAGCTGCCAGCAGATAATCTGGCTCCAGAGATGGATTCTATCCCGCAAAGAGATGACTCTCTTAGAAGATCCAAATGGACAAAGGTCAACAGAAAACCCCCGAAATAGAGGCTCTTGAGGGTCCACCATTCCATAGCCAATCTGAGGCTGCCTCTGGGACTAAGCGGAACTCACAGGACAGATGAGTATGCTAATCTAATCATTGTTCCTTTTGCCCCCCCAGAGATATCCAGTATGACTTCTCCAGTCTCAGACTTTGGGTCACCCTCTAGACGGGGACATTGATAAAAATCTGAGTGACAATCTAGAAAAGTATCTTTTGTTGTAACATGGGACAGTCACTTAGACGGTTAACTTTGACCAATGATAGTGAGGTAGAGCCTCCCCTAACACTGACTACCATTCAACTGCCATGTGTCATATGGACTGTCAGAGGTCAACAATTTACCTTTGTTATTAAACCAATTGTTTGATAAGTTAAACTGCACAACTATGTTAGGATTGTTAATTTTTTAATGCAAACGATTAATATTCAGGTACTATGCCTGAGGTTTTGTTTCCAGGTTTATAGAATGTTTATAGTTTTTTTTCCCATGAGTCCTTGTGAATTTACGGATAGAAAATTACAACATTGAAATACTGTACCTTCTAATCAAAGATGCGGGAAGTAGCGTAATGATGTGGGTTATGTACTTTAAAAATGTCACCTAGACTTACAATACTTTCTCATAACATGAGAGGCCTTAACACCAATGTGAAGCGCAAATTGGCAATTACCCAATATTTAAAGTTAATAGCCAAGATCATTTTTTTCCAGGAGACGCATTTCACCCAGTCCATGATACACCAAGTTCGGGCATAGGCAATTCCCCACCCACTTCCACTCTGTTACAGACCAAAAGAAGAGAGGAGTCTCGATACTCATACATTCATCCCTACATTTTGATATGGAAGAAATACTAAGAGACCCAGAGGGTAGATTCCTTATAGTTAGAGGTAGAATACAGGATACGAAAATCAACTTGTAAAATGTTTATGCACCTAATGATAAACAGCATTCGTTTTTTCAACAGGTTTCATATCACTTAACGCAATGGTCACAGACTAGGATTATACTTGCAGGTGACTTCAATGTAACCCTGACACCTCACTGCAACACGGATAGTGCTAAGATCTCGAAAAAATAGCATAGACAAAACTCGATAGCAAAATCCATAAGAAATTCTTTAGTTGCACATAACTTAATAGACTCTTGGGAAACACTGTATGGGGACACAAAGAAACATACCTTCTACTCACATGCACACAAAACCTACTCCAGGCTGGACTATGTACTAGTCAGTCAGATTTTGGTCCCAAACATTACCCACTCGTTCTTACACTCATGTGTTTGGTCAGACCGATGGTACAATTAGATATGTCAGGCATCATTAAATACCAGAGACAAAAATCATGGTCATTTGACCCAAGTATCCTACAAAATAAACAAATTCATAATACTGCAGTGAAGGCAATGACTGAATATTGGCAAATTAATGTAAACTCCACAACTAACCCAATTTGCTCCTGGGTGGCACATAAACTGTATATTAAGGGGATGCTAATAAAGGAAAAAGCGAGACTTACTAAAACTTACTAAAACTGCAAATAAGACAATAGACCATGTCCAACTAGAGATACATAAACTAGATGAATTACACAAACAAATGCTTTCTGACACTACTCTGAGGACATTACAAACCAAACATTACTGCCAAAAATTCTAAATGACTCAGCGATGAGAGCCATCCAGAAACTTAGAGCCAATTATTTTTTACTTTCCAATAAACCTGACAGATACCTTGCGAATAAACTAAGGGAAAGGACAAAAACACACTCTATCCCAAAATTACAAAAATCTGACGGAACCCAGACATCAAACCCACATGAAATTGCCGACACCTTTGCCACTTATTATGAGACATTATATGACGGCCAGAAAGTACAGTCTTTGTCGGTAATGGTGTGCGGTGATAACGCACAGTTTTTCCTCACCGCTCACCACAGACAACGCTGGTATTACAGGTCTTTATAAACCCAGCGTTAGCCGTAAAAAAGTAAGCATAGAGCAGAATTTATCTCCACATCTCACCTCAATACCAGCGCTGCTTACGGTAGCGGTAAGATGGAAAAACGTGCTTGTACACGATTTCCCCATAGGAATCAATGGGGCTGATTCGGCTGAAAAAAAGTCTAACACCTGCAAAAAAGCAGCATTCAGCTCCTAAAGCAGCCCCATTTATTCCTATGGGGAAAGACTTTTTATGTCTACAACTAACACCCTAACATGAACCCCGAGTCTAAACACCCCTGATCTTACACTTATTAACCCATAATCTGCCGCCCTCGACATCACCGCACCTACATTATATTATTAACCCCTAATCTGCTGCTCCGGGCACTGCCGCCACCTGCATTATACTTATGAACCCCTAATCTGTTGCCCCCAACATCGCTGACACCTACATTATAGTTATTAACCCCTATTCGGCCTTCCCCAATGTCGTTGCAACCTACCTACAATTATTAACCCCTAATCTGCCGCCCCCAATGTCGCCACCACTATAATAAAGTTATTAACCCCTAAACCTAAGTCTAACCCTAACCCTAACCCCCCTAACTTAAATATAATTTAAATAAATCTAAATAAAAATATTATTATTAAATAAATCATTCCTATTTAAAACTAAATACTTACCGATAAAATAAACCCTAAGATAGCTACAATATAACTAATAGTAACATTGTATCTATCTTAGGGTTTATTTTTATTTTACAGGCAAGTTTGTATTTATTTTAACTAGGTACAATAGTTATTAAATAGTTATTAACTATTTAATAACTTCCTAGTTAAAATAAATACAAATATACCTGTAAAATAAATCCTAACCTAAGTTACAATTACACCTAACACTACACTATCATTAAATAAATTACCTAAATTAACTACAATTAATTACAATTAAATTAAATAAACTAAATTACAAAAAAAAACCACTAAATTACAGAAAAAAATAAAATAATTACAATTTTTTAAAACTAATTACACCTTATCTAATCCCCCTAATAAAATAAAAAAAGCCCCCCAAAATAATAAAAATTCCTACCCTATACTAAATTACAAATAGCCTTTAAAAGGGCTTTTTGCGGGGCATTGCCCCAAAGTAATCAGCTCTATTACCTGTAAAAAAAAAGACAATACCCCCCCAACATTACAACCCACCACCCAAACACCCAACCCTACTCTAAAACCCACCCAATCCCCCCTTAATAAAACCTAACACTACCCCCCTTGAAGATCACCCTACCTTGAGACGTCCAAGATGACCAGAAGTGGTCCTCCAGACGGTCCGAAGTCTTCATCCTATCCAGGCAGAAGAAGTCCTCCAGACGAGCAGAAGTCTTCATCCAGGCAGCATCTTCTATCTTCATCCATCCGGAGCGGAGCGGGTCCATCTTCAAGACATCCGACACGGAGCATCCTCTTCTTCCAACGACTAACACTAAATGACGGTACCTTTAAGTGACGTCATCCAAGATGGCGTCCCTTCAATTCCGATTGGCTGATAGAATTCTATCAGCCAATCGGAATTAAGGTAGAAAAAAATACTATTGGCTGATGCAATCAGCCAATAGGATTGAAGTTCAATCCTATTGGCTGATCCAATCAGCCAATAGGATTGAGCTCGCATTCTATTGGCTTATTGGATCAGCCAATAGGATTGAACTTCAATCCTATTGGCTGATTGCATCAGCCAATAGGATTTTTTCTACCTTAATTCTGATTGGCTGATAGAATTCTATCAGCCAATCGGAATTGAAGGGACGCCATCTTGGTGCCGTCATTTAGTGTTAGTCGTCGGAAGAAGAGGATGCTTCACGTTGGATGTCTTGAAGATGGACCCGCTCCGCTCCGATAGAAGATGCCGTCTGGATGAAGACTTCTGCCCGTTCTGCCCGACTGCGCGGATAGGATGAAGACTTCGGACTGTTCTGCCCGGTTGGGTGAAGACGTCTCAAGGTAGGGTGATCTTCAAGGGGGTAGTGTTAGGTTTTATTAAGGGGGGATTGGGTGGGTTTTAGAGTATGGTTGGGTGTGTGGGTGGTGGGTTGTAATGTTGGGGGGTATTGTCTTTTTTTTTTACAGGTAATAGAGCTGATTACTTTGGGGTAATGCCCAGCAAAAAGCCCTTTTAAGGGCTATTTGTAATTTAGTATAGGGTAGGCATTTTTATTATTTTGGGGGGCTTTTTTATTTTAATAGGGGGATTAGAATTGGTGTAATTAGTTTTAAAAAATTGTAATTATTTAATTTTTTCTTTAATTTAGTGTTTGTTTTTTTTCGTAATTTAGTTTATTTAATTTAATTGTAATTAATTGTAGTTAATTTAGGTAATTTATTTAATGATAGTGTAGTGTTCGGTGTAATTGTAACTTAGGTTAGGATTTATTTTACAGGTATTTTTTTATTTATCTTAACTAGGAAGTTATTAAATAGTTAATAACTATTTAATAACTATTGTACCTAGTTAAAATAAATACAAACTTGCCTGTAAAATAAAAATAAACCCTAAGATAGATACAATATAACTATTAGTTATATTGTAGCTATCTTAGGGTTTATTTTATCGGTAAGTATTTAGTTTTAAATAGGAATAATTTAGTTAATTGTAGTAATTTTATTTAGATTATTTTAAATTATATTTAAATTAGGGGGTGTTAGGTTTAGGGTTAGACTTAGGTTTAGGGGGTAATACATTTAATATAGTTGCGGCGACGTTGGGGTCGGCAGATTAGGGGTTAATAAATGTAGGCAGGTGTCGGCGATGTTAGGGACGGCAGATTAGGGGTTAATAAAATGTAACTAATGTTTGCGAGGCAGGAGTGCGGCGGTTTAGGGGTTAATATATTTATTGAAGTGGTGGCAATGTCCGGTCGGCAGATTACGGGTTAAAAAATTTATTTAAGTGTTTGCGATGTGGGGGGGGGGGGGCTCGGTTTTAGTGTTAGTGTACTTTTTATCACTTTAGTTAAGAGTTTTATGTTACAGCGTTAACCCATAAAACTCTTAACTACTGACTTTTAAATGCGAGAGGGTGTACCGCTCACTTTTTCCAAGACTCGTAATACCGGCATTAGGCAAATCCCATTAAAAAGATAAGATACGCAATTTACGTAAGTGGATTTGCGGTATGCTCGAGTCACGGAAGAAAAGTGAGCGGTACACCTGTACCTGCCAGACTCGTAATACCAGCGGGCATTAAAAAGCAGCATTGGGACCTCTTAACGCTGCTTTTTAAGGCTAACGCAAGACTCGTAATTTAGGCGAGAGAGAATACAAAACCTTATGACACAATTCTTACTGAGAGCCAGTCTTAAAGTTATTGACCCTGTGGATAATGACATCTTAAACGCTGAGGTCACTACACAGGACATTTTGGGGGTGCTTAAAGACTTGAAATCAGGAAAGGCAGCCGGTCCAGATAGCCTTCCCAGTGAGTATTACAACATGTTTAAAAATATATTGGTTCCACATCATAGAAAATTTTGTAATGACATGATGAGGGGGGAAGAAATCCCTCCAGACCTTCTCAGAGCCAAAATTATTGTTATACCCAAACAGGGGAAAAACCCACTGCTATGCAAGAGTTATAGACCAATCTCGCTGATCAACCAAGATATTAAAATCCTGATGAAGATACTGGCCAATAGACTTAAAAGAATACTATCATATCTAATACATCCAGACCAAGTCGGCTTCATTCAGGGTAGGGAAGCCCCAGACAACATACGTAAAACAATAGATCTGATGGAATACCTAAAACAGACAGGAACGTCTTCTCTACTCCTAGTATTGGCATTGACAGAATTGACTGGACATATATGCTCTAAGTCTTGGCAAAATTGGGATTTCAGGGTCTATTCATCAGTGCAATTAGGGTCTCTATTCACACCCATCAGCAACAATAAGCGTGGCAGGCTTCCAATCTAAATCAACAGATATCAAGAATGGGACGAGACAAGGGTGCCCTTTGAGGCAGATCTGTGGGGACTGGAAAACCCAGATGACTTTTTGTGGGACCCAGGGGGTGGATTAAGACAGAGTTCCTTTCAACTACCCACTACCCTAGACATGACATCAACGTGGAAGGAGATTACTAGGCTCCCTGACCTGATGCCTATCAAAACCTGGATAAGACCGATTAGACACCTCCTGCCAAAGGAACTACACAGACAGGTAAGTAAGTGGCCCAACAGAGGACTCTATAGAGTTGCTGACTTTCTAGTTAAAAACCGTATAATTTCTTATACTTAACTGCAAGAAAGACTACAACCGCAAAGACTGCATTGGTACATATATCTACAGATCTCCTCAGCACTAGGTAAATACGAGGTGACGGGTGGGAGGAACCCATATATGATACTGGAATGCATCTGTATAAATATGGCTAGAGGGAAGCAGGTAATCTCCAATTTATACCTAACATTTCAAGATAATATACAGGGAGTGCAGAATTATTAGGCAAATTAGTATTTTGACCACATCATCCTCTTTATGCATGTTGTCTTACTCCAAGATGTATAGGCTCGAAAGCCTACTACCAATTAAGCATATTAGGTGATGTGCATCTCTGTAATGAGAAGGGGTGTGGTCTAATGACATCAACACCCTATATCAGGTGTGCATAATTATTAGGCAACTTCCTTTCCTTTGGCAAAATGGGTCAAAAGAAGGACTTATCAGGCTCAGAAAAGTAAAAAAAAGTGAGATATCTTGCAGAGGGATGCAGCACTCTTAAAATTGCAAAGCTTCTGAAGCGTGATCATCGAACAATCAAGCGTTTCATTCAAAATAGTCAACAGGGTCGCAAGAAGCGTGTGGAAAAACCAAGGCGCAAAATAACTGCCCATGAACTGAGAAAAGTCAAGCGTGCAGCTGCCAAGATGCCACTTGCCACCAGTTTGGCCATATTTCAGAGCTGCAACATCACTGGAGTGCCCAAAAGCACAAGGTGTGCATATGATTTTCAACAAAGGACATCAAAAGAATGAAGAAAATTAGATATTAGATGTAAATTGGAAAGTTGTTTAAATTTGCATATGGGTTTCATATGGGTTTCATGTCCCTTTAAATGGTGTCTTGGAAAACTGGTCAACTTAGTAAACATCTGATTTTAGTCTAAAAGAATTGTAACAGAAACTCTTGCCAGATAACACAATGCTTGCTCTGATTATGAGATCTAGAAATCCATGCCCATTAAAATATGTTTAAAACATACTTTTTACTTTAATGGTGCAAATTATGCTTATAGATTCTTTCATTACATAAGGGATGAGAGAGTCAGAGGGGGAGGAAGAGAGACAGAGAGAGAAAGAGACCATGGGGAGAACAACACATAAGGAGAGAGATGGATAGATAGAGAGACACACACACACACACGGGGGGGGAACACTGCATTTTAAAGTAATAAAACAGCAGAGCTACAGAGAGTTCAGAAAGTAAGACTATACATTAGTACCTCAGAGACATGGCCAAGGTAAGAAAGGCTGAAAGACGACCACCACTGAACAAGACACACAAGCTGAAACGTCAAGACTGGGCCAAGAAATATCTCAAGACTGATTTTTCTAAGGTTTTATGGACTGATGAAATGAGAGTGAGTCTTGATGGGCCAGATGGATGGGCCCGTGGCTGGATTGGTAAAGGGCAGAGAGCTCCAGTCCGACTCAGACGCCAGCAAGGTGGAGGTGGAGTACTGGTTTGGGCTGGTATCATCAAAGATGAGCTTGTGGGGCCTTTTCGGGTTGAGGATGGAGTCAAGCTCAACTCCCAGTCCTACTGCCAGTTTCTGGAAGACACCTTCTTCAAGCAGTGGTACAGGAAGAAGTCTGCATCCTTCAAGAAAAACATGATTTTCATGCAGGACAACGCTCCATCAGACGCGTCCAAGTACTCCACAGCGTGGCTGGCAAGAATGGGTATAAAAGAAGAAAATCTAATGACATGGCCTCCTTGTTCACCTGATCTGAACCCCATTGAGAACCTGTGGTCCATCATCAAATGTGAGATTTACAAGGAGGGAAAACAGTACACCTCTCTGAACAGTGTCTGGGAGGCTGTGGTTGCTGCTGCATGCAATGTTGATGGTGAACAGATCAAAACACTGACAGAATCCATGGATGGCAGGCTTTTGAGTGTCCTTGCAAAGAAAGGTGGCTATATTGGTCACTGATTTGTTTTTGTTTTGTTTTTGAATTTCAGAAATGTATATTTGTGAATGTTGAGATGTTATATTGGTTTCACTGGTAAAAATAAATAATTGAAATGGGTATATATTTGTTTTTTGTTAAGTTGCCTAATAATTATGCACAGTAATAGTCACCTGCACACACAGATATCCCCCTAAAATAGCTATAACTAAAAACAAACTAAAAACTACTTCCAAAACTATTCAACTTTGATATTAATGAGTTTTTTGGGTTCATTGAGAACATGGTTGTTGTTCAATAATAAAATTAATCCTCAAAAATACAACTTGCCTAATAATTCTGCACTCCCTGTATATAACACTAAAACCAATATGCTCATAAAATGGGAAGAAGACATAGGAACCTCTCTTCCTAAAAATGAGTGGGATCAAATTCCATACGATTCATGTAGGGGTTTAATAAGTGAAGACCTTAGGGAGAATAGCGTAAAAACAGCTTACAGATGGTATCTGATGCCCTTAAGGACGGCTCACTTTTTGTCCACAGGAGCTGACGTGTTACAGAGGTTGCCGCGAATATGGCTCCTATAAGCACATTTGGTGGGAGTGTACTAACATTAAGGATATATGGAATAATTTAAACAATCTATTAAGCCAGATACTAGAGGAGTGAGTAACTCTTTCTATTTCCCAGGCACTCTTGAACCAGGGACTCCCACATCTAAACCCAACAATAAATAAATTTGATAAAATACTTTGCACAGCCACAAGAATGTGCATAGCCAGACATTGGAAGGCAGGCCCTCCTGCTTGGCAAGAGGTGTTAGACAAGATTCAATATATATATAGCATGTCAGAGAGGATGGCTTGGATTCAGGGTGAAACTGATACATTTCAAAAAGTTTGGTTCTACTGAATCATGTTTCAATCTCCATAGGCAATTACAGTAGACAAGGGAAGTAGAAGATCCAGGGCGTATATTTTCCTCTTATATCCAAATCAGTGAATAAAAGCATTGTATAGAATAGAATCAGGGACCTGACTAACTAGTTAATTGGTAGGTTGAGTGATCAACTTATGGATTAACTGTCAATTAGATTCTTTTTTTTTTTTTTTAATGCTGGTGGACCACATATGAATAGTCGTTCAGTTAAAATGTTAATTTGTTTTATTATTTATTTACTTTAAAAATGTTAATTGTTCCTGTAACGTGTAAGAGAATCGTGTACCTGGGTTAAATCTATAAGAATTTAGCATGGCACTGGGGCGCTGTATCATGGGTTATGGCTCCTAGACCATGAAAAAGACATTGGATATACTGTATGTTAATTTGGAACCTTCATCACAGGTGGGACGATGAAGATATGACCAACTGTTATATTCACAGTTAATGTTGACTTGTTAATATGTTTGGTGCGTAACATTTGTAACTTGGTTATGTGACATATATAATGTACCTTATGTATTCCTTTTCATATGTTACTTTGGAACATAATAAAAATAATTTCAACATAAAATAAAAATGAGAAAGCATAAGAAATGTAATGTTTCTATAGATGAAACATTTAAACTTTTAAATTCCACATTAAAAATCTACAGAAAAGAGAATAGAAAACGATTTTATACACCCGCATAAGGCTACAAATCCATTAATTCATTAAGAAACTCATATATTTTCTTGACATCAAAAGACCTTGTGCAGCTATTCATCATCAGAACGAATTACCTTTATTGCATGTATTCTAAGCATGTCCTAGAACTGTATATATAGAACTATTTATATTATATTCAACCTTAACCTTCAGCTGTCAGATGAAAAGTGTTAATGTGAAATGAAAGATTTATATGCTATGAGTTATCATTAAAGCAACACGTGTCCCTGAAGAGGAAGGTCCAAAAAACGAGATTATGCTTTTATTCTGATAATATATTTATTAGTTATTTTCTACAATAAGTAAAAGTATATTTGTGTTGTTTGTTAAACACATGTAAAAAGTCTTAGATGCAATAGAGAACTATTAGTTAAAAATACCAACTTAAAAACACAGCAAAAATCTAATATGGCATAAACAGCCTGACGTCTGAACTTTTAAACATGCTCAAAGGGGCATGAAACACAATATTTAACTTCTGTGATTCAGACTGAGGGGCCCATTTATCAAGCTCCGGATGGAGCTAGAGGGCCTGTGTTTCTGGCGCGCCTGCAGGCGCGCCAGAAACAGCAGTTATGAAGACCGCTGCTCCATAACCTGTCAGCCTGCTCTGAGCAGGCGGACAGACATCGCCGCAATTCAACCCAATCAAGTACGATTGGGTTGATTGACACCCCCTGCTGGCGGCCAATTGGCCGCGAGTCAGCAGGGGGCGGCGTTGCACCAGCAGTTCACAAGAGCTGCTGGTGCAATGCTGAATACGGAGAGCGTATTGCTCTCCGCATTCAGCGATGTCTGTCGGATCAGGTCCGACAGACCTTTGATAAATAGGGGCCAGAGCATTCAATTCCAATTTACTAATATTATTTAATTTCCTTCCTTCCCATGGTATTCTTTCTTAAACAGCATACCTAGGTAGGTAACATACACTGCTGCCATATTGTGCTTTGGCAAATGTATAGCATTGTTATACGCATTCTTGAAAAGCTGCTTTTCAAAAAAAAGGATAGCAGGAAAACAAAGTCAGTTTGATGATCTAAGTAAATTGGATTTTTTTTTAAATTCTGAAAAATTGCTTTTCATATACCTTTAACTGCTGCTTTTTCATATGCATGATATAAACATGTTGAGCACTGACATGTGCAATTATTAAATTCATATAATTTTGAGCAATTTTATAATTAACATGTATAAATGTCCAAATTCTTATTTATAAATCAACATTCTACTGATAGTATCTAATTGTCACAGTTCAAAACATTGAGATATATTTATAACATTTTATGAAATAAAAAGAAAATTATTATTTTTATTAATATGTGAACTGACCCTACTCAAAATCTTTAAAGGACAGTGTTGTGTATAATTATTTTCCCTTAGTGTGTTTCCAATGACCGCTGCAGAGTATAAAATGTATGAGAAATTTCTTCTTTATGTTTATTTTTGCATTTAAAATAGTTGCTTTATTTTTTTTTATTATTTTAAAAGTTTATTGAAAAATATGCATTAACAGACAAATGAGAAATAAAATCAAACAGCAAGATGGATATAACACAGTTACATTAGTTAGTACTGTAAATGGCAGCGTATAAGTCCTGATTTCTTGATGTTCTCAAGATCAAAGTTCAGTTCAGGGGATCTTGAGTCGTGAATCCATGTTTATAGGAGAACTCAGACTTTAATTTTATTTAAGGCTGGCTATTAGCACTGCTAAAGTCCAATGACAATAAACTGTGGATGTTATTTGCCTATAGATACTATGTTACACACTAATATAAATATTATATTAATACAGTTGACTTACAGTTATGAAACAATTAACTAAATTGACCGATCTCTGTGACGTTCCTATATATGGGGGTTATATGGAAATAGTACATGGTGTATGGTATTACCTGTTGGGTTCTAACCCTCCAGAAGAGTGAGCTCCTAACTAGTTCATTGTAACCCATGGGTAAGTGTAAAATACATTTTAGGTATGTGGGGACTGGAAAGGGGGATCTAAGGTGGGACGAGGTTTGCATGGGGGGGGGAGAGTAGAAAAAAAATATTAGGGGGGTGGTGAGTAAGTGTATTCATTAATGACTTTGTAATTTTGTGGTGTGAAGGCAACTAGCCCTCACTAGTATTTTGAAGGTTAAACCAGGATTCCCATATGGCCCAATATGTGTCTTCTTTGTTTAGGCTTTGATAGAAATCCCTATCCATAATAGCAAAGTAGTTCATTAAATCAATAACTAGAGAGAAGTCAGGGGGAGCAGGCTGTTTCCAGCTCCTTGCTAAACATATTTTTGTTGATGCGAAAATGAAGTTTATCAATCGCGTGAGTGATTTTGGCATTTTGTCAGGCATAATATTTAGAGGAGCAGTTTAAGTTGGAGGTGGACACCTAGGTCTTTACCTAATTGAAAGATCTTTTCCCATAATGGGAGTAAACTAGGGCATGACCACCATATGTGTAGATCTGACCCCTTCTCTCCACACCCTCACCAACAAAGAGGGGATTGGGCAGGGAAAAAGTAGAAAGTCTAAGGCCCCAATTTATCAAAGGTCTTGCGGACCTGATCTGACACTGAGGATCAGGTCCGCAAGACCTTGCTAAATGCGGAGAGCAATATGCTCTCCGCATTTAACATTGCACCAGCAGCTCACAAGAGCTGCTGGTGCAACGCCGCCCCCTGCAGACTTGCGGCCAATCGGCCGCCAGCAGGGAGGTGTCAATCAACCTGCTCTGAGCAGGCAGACAGGATTATGGAGCAGCGGTCTTTAGACCGCTGCTTCATAAGTTGTGTTTCTGGTGAGTCTGAAGACTCGCCAGAAACACGGCCCTTCAAGCTCCATATGGAGCTTGATAAATGGGCCTGTAAGAGGGGTGTAGTGACATCTTAAGAGAACCTTCATGTAAAGTTCTATGGAATTAGCACAATGTAACATCTTTTTTGTGAAGGTTATGGCCTTGTTGAGCATAATACCCGGAATGGACACATTACAATCCTGTGAAATTGACCCGGTGGAGGTAAAATATCTCCAGAGTATAGTTGGGAAACCTTGGTGAGATCCCATGATCTCCACTGAGCGTTATGGTAGTCTGGGAGGCCTAACAAGAGGCCTTAAATTGAATGACTCAGAGAAGGATGTGGGGCTTTCTCAGAATAGTGTCTATAAGCCTTCCAGGCTTCTAGGTTTTCAAGAGCAAACCTAGGCTTCTTGTGGCAAATGCCCAGTCCCTGGAGTCTATAAGGGGGAATCCATAGCAGGTCACTCAGCTCCAGCCCCAGTGGCAGTGCACCTCTTTCCATCTTTGTGGCTCTCCTGATTTCGCACAGGCAAGGACATGGTTCAGATGTGCGGCTTCATAGTAGGCATGTATGTTAGGGAAAGATACTCCACCTTGATGAAAGCGTCTTTGCAAGATTTTGCCTGCGATTCTAGGCCTGCCTTCTTGCCAGACATATTGAGAAAACATGGCCTGTATACTATTAAGAGTGGCTGTTGGGAGGTTGATGGGTAAGCAGCGGAAATAATATAAAATTTTGGGTAGTATGGTCATTTTCAAAGAAGCTATGCGACCTAGCCAGGAAACTTCTCGGAGGGACCAGGATCTCAAAAGAGAGCTTATTTCTTGGGGTAGGAGATTATAGTTCTGATGTCTAACAGATTTGAGATCTGGGCCCACCATAATCCACAGATGTTTTATGGTATCTAAGGACCAGTAGAAATCATAGGAAGATTGTAGGATTTCAAGTTCAAACTTGGGAATGCCAAGAGGGAGGGCCTCCATTTTGGCTAAATTAATCTTAAAGTGGCTTAACTGACTAAATGTTTTTATTAGTTAAAAACCAGCTGGGAGTAAACCTAATGGGTGAGATAAAAACAAAGTAATATCGTCTGCAAAGAGGGCAATTTTCTGCCCATTCTTGCTCACCTGGATTCCATGAACGAGTTTAGATTCTCTAATGACTTGTGCTAAAGGTTTGATAGCAAGTGTGAAGATCAAGGGGCGAGAGAGGACACCCTTGTCTAGTGCCATTGGAAATTTGGAATTCTCACAAAGAGAATCCTAGGCCCTTAACTCTTGCAGTAGGCGAAGAGTAGAGGGCCTGAATTGCAGTCACCAGCTCAGGTGGGAATCGAAACTGTCAGAGGACCTCCCAGATATATGTCCACCTGACCCTGTCAAACGCTTTTTCAGCATCCAGCAACAGGGCCAAGGTGGGGAGTCTAAGCCTGCACGCTTCCCCTAGGATATTTAACACTCTTCTCATTATGTCAGGTCCTTCCCTACCTTGTGTGAATCCCACCTGGTCAGGGTGGATCAGTTTGAGGAGTACAAGGCGGAGGCGATTAGCCCAAAGCTTGGCGTATATTTTAAAATTCAAATTAATTAAGGATATTGGGCGGTAACTACCACAAAGCGTCAAATCCTTTCCTGATTTGGGGATAGTGAGGATGGTGCCTGGAGGAATTCTTTTCGGAATGTACCACTTTCTCTTGTTTCAGCAAATTGGTCTAAGAGTACCGGATTAAGAAGCAAATGGAAACTTTTATAAAAGAGCACTGTAAATCCATCAGGGCCTGGTGCCTTATTATTTTGCATGTCGTTGAATACAGTCGACAGTTCTTCTCTTGTGAAAGGGGAGAGAAGCTTCTCTTTAGCTGTATCATCAAGCGAGGGAAGGTTAAGTTTCTCAAGAAATGTGGAGATGGCTTGGGTTAAGGAAATCTGGGCATTTTCAGAAGATCTCAGGTTATAAATCTCGGAATAATATTTGACAAAGGCTTTGCCTATATATTTTGGGGAGGTAAGGGTCGTGCGGTTAGATTTGATTGCCAAGATTCTAGAGGCTGCTGTATGGCCTCTGAGTTTATTGGTTAGGATTGTCAAAGCTTTATTTCTCTGATAATAGAGAAGTGTCTTGAAGAGGTTTTGGGCTGTCTGGATCCTCTTGAGTTCTTTATCTTTGATTTTAGTTTCCTAATTTCCTCAGCTAATTCAGGGCATGGGTTTTGCTTATTTGAAGACTCTTTCACTCTTAGAGGGGAGACCAGGAGACCTAAGGGAGCATTTCTCTGAGATTTTAGTTGGGCCTGTCTCCTTATGCAGATCCCCCAAAGATTAGCTTTCAAGGCCGCCCACCGGACCTGGTGTGAGATCTGGGGGTATTTGTTGTGAAGAAGAAAATAGGATATGGAAGAATTCTGAATTCTGGATCTGCCCACTATGAACATGGCAAACGCCAAGTTGGATGGGTGGATTTTTCTATGTTAGTGAATATAGTGAACACCACTACATCATGGTCTGACCATGAGCAAGAACGAATTTGAGCTTTGCTGACCTTGTTTAAAGTCCAAGAATCAATCCAAAAATCAAATTTATGCTTACCTGATAAATTTCTTTCTTTCCGGGCATGGAGAGTCCACAACGTCATTCCAATTACTAGTGGGATATTCAACTCCTGGCCAGCAGGAGGAGGCAAAGAGCACCCCAGCAAAGCTGTTAAGTGTAACTTCCCTTACCCATAATCCCCAGTCATTCAGCCTAAGGAAAATGGAAAAAGAAGAAACACAAAGGTATATGAGGTTTCCTCAAAAAACTGCCGAATTATCATTTAAAAAGAGGGCGGGGTCATGAACTCTCCATGCCCGGAAAGAAAGAAATTTATCAGGAAGCATAAATTTGGTTTTCTTTCCTATGGCATGGAGAGCCCACGACACGTAATTCCAAATACTAGTGGGAATCAATGCCCAAGCTAGAGGACACAGAATGAAAAGGGAGGGAGAGCAAGTTAGGAGGACCTAAACAGAAGGCACCACTGCTTCAAGAACCTTTCTCCCAAAATAGGTCTCAGCCGAGGCAAAAGTATCAAATGTGTAGAATTTGGAAAAAAGTATGCAAAGAGGACCATGTTGCCTGATTAATGTTTTGATCCGACACAACCTTAGGGGGAAAACCAAATTTAGTACGAAGGACCTCCAAGATAACAATATTATATCAACAACATGCATCAGCTCAAATGGAGTCTGCTGCAAAACTTTAAGAACAAGATTAAGGCTCCAAGGAGGAGCAACAGGTTTAAACACAGGCTGATCCTGACCAAGACCTGAACAAAAGCATGGACATCAGGCAAATCATCCAGACTTTTGTGCAACAAAAAGACAATGCAGAAATCTGAACCTTCAGAGTACTGTCTGACAAACCTTCCTCCAGGCCATCCTGACGAAAATATAAAATGTGGGGAATCCTCACCCGGCTCCAGGAGAAACCCTTAGATTCGCACCAAAATAGGTATTTACACCATACCTTATGGTAAATCATTCCAGTAACAGGTTTACGAGCCTGAAGCATAATATCAATGAGCGCTTCAGAAAAACCACGTCTAGACAGAACTTGGCGTTCAATCTCCAAGCAGTCAGCTTCAGAGAAACCAGGTTTGGATGGATAAATTGACCCTGAAGTAGAAGGTCCTTCCTCAGAGGTAAGCTCCAAGGTGGAAGAAATGACATCCTCACCAGGTCCGCGAACCAGATCCTGGGAGGTCATGCAGAAGCTATTTGAATTACAGATGCTCTCTCCTGTTTGATAGGAGCAAATGGAGGAAACAGGTATGCCAGAGAGAAGATCCAAGGAACCGCTAGAGCGTCTATCAGAGCAGCCTGAGAATCTCTTGACCTTGAACCGTACTTTGGAAGCTTGACGTTTTGACAAGACGCCATCAGATCCAACTCAGGAACTCACCACCAGAGGGTTATCATCCAACTTCCTCCATGGTTGTAGAATTACGAAACTGAGGAGATATTGTTCGACTGGAATCTGAGAAATCGGACTAACTCAATAGAGGCCACAGACACAAGAACAATTCACCTCCATAAGAGAAAAGATAACATAAAGCCCTATAAATAATATAAATAAAATAGGACAACGGACATGTCGCAGACAGTAGAAAAATCACCTCTTCAGAGAGAGAGATAAATAAAATCCCCTATTTATAAAATAGGACAACAGACATGTCACAGACAGAAGGAACAATCTTCCATAAGAAAGAGATTAATAAAAGTCCCAAATAAAATAGGGCAATAGATATGATGCAGGCATTGGAAAATCACTTCGATAAGGGAGAGATTCACATTATACATAGTTTCCTGTGTGAAAAAAGGAAACATAAATATGTAAAAGAACAATATATTTGAAAGCTCTATAGTCTCCTCAGAATGAGAGATAGAGAAATTGCATCTTTATATGACAATCTATAAAAGCATTTTAAAAGCATTTTAAAAAACTGCTAGCAGATGGCAGCAAATACTTAGGAAATGCACTATTATCCAGAGAAAACACTTCTGAAAAATAAAAGTGCAGACATTTTGGTTTTTAGAAAAAAAAAAACAAGCCATTAACAAAGATTATCAAATTCATTACACTGTGTGTACATAATACTTATTACACTGTGTGAAAATAATACTCATTACACTGTGTGTACATAATACTCATTAGTCAGTGTGTACATAATACTCATTATACTGTGTGTACATAATACTCATTACACTATGTGTACATAATACTCATTAGTCAGTGTGTATATATTAATACTCATTACACTGTGTGTACATAATACTCATTAGTCAGTGTGAACATAATACTCATTACACTGTGTGTACATAATACTCATTAGTCAGTGTGTATATATTAATACTCATTAAACTGTGTTTACATAATACTCATTAGTCAGTGTTTACATAATGCACATTACACTGAGTGTACATAATATTCTTTAAACTGTGTGTACATAATACTCATTAGTCAGTGTTTACATAATGCACATTACACTGAGGGGTCAATTTATCAAGCTCCATACGGAGCTTGATGCCCCTGTCCACCCGCTCTGAGGCGGCGAACAGAAATCAACCCGATCGGATACGATCGGGTTGATTGACACCCCCTGCTAGTGGCCGATTGGCTGCGAATCTGCAGCAGGGGGCAGCATTGTACCAGCAGTTCACACATTAGTAAATTGACCCCTAAGTGTACATAATATTCATTAAACTGTGTGTACATAATACTCATAACACTGTGAGTACATAATGCTCATTACACTGTGTATACATAATACTCATTATACTGTGTGCATATCACTCAATACATGTGTGTACATAATGAGTACATAACACTTAATACACTATGTGTACATAACTCATTAAACTGAGTTACCGGCTTATGTGTGAACATAATAGAAATAATGTTGAGACACAGATAGTTCTTAGTTACCCATTGCTAAAAAGGGGATTGATAAATATCGTCAGCCTGCAGATCCTCCCTCACAATCTCTATGTGTCAGGGTTTTACCTGTTTTGTTTGCCATGTGCTGCTGGCAGCCATTTTACTCACCTCTCTTGCAGACTATGGTGCATTGTGGGGGATGCTGCTAATTTCCTGCACTTCCTTTTATGGCCAGACTGGTGTGCATCATCCATGTGAGACAGGATGCAGTCTCAAAATTGTGATGTCGTCACTTATTATTTAATGGGCCTCTGTTCAGTATGCTTTGCCTTTGCGTTGTCTCAGACCTGTTTGTGAGAGCTCCTGTGTATTACCTGGCTGCCTGACGTCCCTCCTGGTTCCTGAACACTGGCTTGTTCCTGACTCTGCTGTTTTCCTTGTTCCTGATTCCGGCTCATCTGAATACTCGCTTTGGCTCCTGACTCGGCTCGTCTGACTACCAGCTCTGGTTTTTGATTCCTGGCTTGTTATTTGACTTGTGGACTTTTTATTATTTTTTGCTATTAATAAAGGTGTGATTATTTTTGCACTTCCCGTCTCAGTCTGATTCCTGGCACCCTGACATTACGCAAAGGCCATGAATCCTGATGGTGCTGATAATCCACCTTTACCTGCCATAATTTCCAGGATGGATGAACAGGATCACCACTTGGATCAATTTGCACTAGCCCTGCAAACACTGCTGACTCGCCCTGTACATTTGAACCAAAATGTCTCGCAAGTTAAGGCTGCTCCTGTTTCCGCTGCTGCACCTAGTCCTACCAGGAGCATGTCCAGTTCTGCACCTCTACCTCAGCGATATGGAGGCGATCCTAATCAGTGCAGAGGGTTTTTGAACCAGGTGGGCATTTACTTTGAGATGTTACCTTAGGCATTTCCCTCTGACAGAGCTAAGGTGGGATTTCTCATCTCGTTACTCTCTGACATAGCTCTTGCCAGGGCTAATCCATTGTGGGAGACTAATAAACCTGTGATTTCAAATTACCCTGAATTTGTGGCCTCCTTTCGATATTTGATGTTCCGGCTCGCTCCTCCTCTGCTGCTAAACGACTCATGTCCATTCAGCAAGGTACAAGATCTGTTGCTCAGTAGGCCATTGAGTTCCGTACACTTGCCGCAGAGGTAGGTTGGAACAATGAAGTCCTTGTTGCCGCCTTCTTTCATGGGCTCTCTGATGCGATTAAAGACGAAGTTGCTGCCAGAGATTTACCAGAGGATCTTGATGCATTGGTGTCTTTTTTTATCCTAATTGACATCAGACTAAGTGAGAGGTCCTCTTTCAATTGGCGCTTGCGGAAGCATCCTGTTCCGTTGTCTCCTACGTGTTCATTCCCACCCATGCCTCCCTCTCCTCCCTTGCCTCCTGGTACCGAGTCACCAGGTACTGCTGAGCCGATGCAGTTGGGATTCACGCGTCTCTCCGCGGCGGAGAGTGCCTTTAGGAGGAGGGAGGGGCTCTGCCTCTATTGTGGGTTACAGGGCCACCTTTTGAAGTCTTGTCCTACATGGCCGGGAAATGCTCACACCTAAGGTCCTGTCGGGGGCAGACCTTAAGTGGTTTATCCTTGTCCCCAGAACCGCTAAAGGAGAAACCTTTGGTCTCGGTTTTCCTTTCCTGGGTGGACTCCTCCATAGTCACCCAGGCTCTTGTTGACTCCGGTGCTGTGGGCTATTTCATTGACAGTGCTTTTGTATCAAAACACTCCATTCCTGTTTTGCCTCTGTCCGTTCCGCTTGCTATTGAGGCCATTGATGGCAGGCCTCTTCAGCCCGCACTTGTTACTCATGAAACTGCTCCGTTATCCATGGCTGTTGGGGCTCTCCATTTTGAAACCCTCCAGTTCCAGCTGATAAACTCTCCGCATTTTCCAGTTGTTCTGGGTTATCCCTGGCTCCAAAAGCACAATCCCAGTCTCGATTGGCGCAATTTTGTTGTGGTCTCCGCAATGTATTTCCACTTGTCTTCGGAAACCCGTTAAAGTCTTGTGTACTTCTTCGGTATCTCAATTGCCAGAGGAGTACCGAGAGTTCCTAGATGTTTTTGACAAGGTGCGTGCCGGTACGTTGCCTCCTCACCGGTCTTACGATTATGCCATAGACCTGCAACCCGGAGCCATTCCTCCTCGGGGTCAGGTTTACCCTATAGAGGAGTATGTTGCCGATGCTCTGTTGCGGGGGATCATCTGCAAATCCTGCTCTCCTGCAGGGGCTGGCTTCTTCTTTGTGAAGAAAAAAGGTGACGAGTTAAGACCATGCATCGATTATAGGGGTCTTAATTGTCTTATCATTAAGAATGCTTACCCTATTCTGCTCATTACAGAAGTCTTTGACCGCCTTAATGGAGCTATGGTCTTTACTAAACTTGATTTGAGAGGAGCATATAATCGCGTTAGGATCAATGAGGGCCATGAATGGAAAACAGCATTTAACACCAGGAGTGGGCATTATGAGTATGCTGTAATGCCCCTTGGCCTATGTAATGCTCCTGCTGTTTTCCAGGAATTTATAAATGATGTCCTACGAGATATGTTGCAACAGTGTGTTGTGGTGTACTTAGACGACATTCTCATACACTCACCCACACTTAAGGCTCATCGTTCTGATGTTACACGGGTTCTTCAGAGACTACGTGAGAACGGCTTGTTTTGTAAACTCAAGAAGTGTGAGTTCCATCAGACTCAAGTTACCTTCCTAGGTTATGTTATCTCCATTGCAGGGTTCTCCATGGATCCTAACAAGTTATCTGCAGTTCTGCAGTGGCCTCGCCCAGTTGGTCTTCGGTCTATTCAACGTTTTTTGGGGTTCGCCAATTACTATAGAAAGTTTATTAAAAACTTTTCTTCCTTGGTCAAACCTATCACAGACATGACCCGTAAAGAGAATGATCCACTCCATTGGTCACCTACTGTTATTAAGGCCATTGATAGTCTTAAGACTGCCTTTGCTGCCGCTCCAGTTCTGGCTCATCCTAACCCTGTCCTGCCTTTCGTTCTTGAGGCCGATGCGTCTGAGACTGGAGTAGGTGCCCTCTTGTTTCAACGTCCTACGCCTGACGGTTCCTTGCATCCGTGTGGTTTCTTCTCTAAGAAATTGTCTCCAGCGGAGAGCAATTATGAAATTGGCGACAGGGAATTACTGGCTATAATTTTGGCACTCAAGTAATGGAGGCATCTTCTCGAGGGTACTAGCGTGCCAGTGCTCATTCTTACTGACCACAAGAATTTAACTTATCTTTCTGAAGCAAAACGTTTGTCACCCCGACAGGCCAGATGGGCGCTATTTTTGTCTCGGTTTAATTTTGTGGTCTCCTACCTGCCTGGTAGTAAGAATGTTAGGTCTAATGCCCTCTCTCGACAATTTTCGCCTCTATCCAAGGAGGAGTCTGTACCTACTCCAGTTATACCTCCTGACCATATTTTGGCTACCATACGTACTAATTTGACTTCTCCCTTGGGGGAGGAGATCCTGGCTGCACAAACCAATGCACCTCCTGAGAAACCTAGTGGTAAGTGTGTTGTTCCTGAGAGTCTTCGAACTAAACTTTTGCACACTTACCACTATCCTTAAGCCCCAGGTCACCCAGGCAAGAACCAAATGATTTGGTCGGTCACTCGACAATTCTGGTGGCCAGGTCTTCGTTCTGATGTTGCTGCGTATGTTGCCTTCTGCTCAGTTTGTGCACAGAATAAGACTCCTCGACATCTTCCTCTGGGTCTTCTTCAACCTATTGCTAATGGTGAGCGTCCTTGGACACATCTTTCCATGGACTTCATTGTCGAGCTCCCTGTTTCCAATGGCAATATTGTTATCCTTATGGTGGTTGACCGTTTTTCTAAAATGTCACATTGCATTCTTTTGAAGAAGTTGCCTACCGCTCAGGAGCTTGCTTCAATTTTTGCCCAAGAGGTCTTCCGTTTTCATGGTTTACCCAAGGAGATAGTGTCGGACCGGGGTAGCCAGTTTGTCTCCAGATTTTGGCATTCCTTTTGTGCTCAAATGGGGATCCAGCCTTCCTTCTCCTCGGCATATCACCCTTAATCCAATGGGGCTGCGGAACGGTCTAATCAAGCTCTGGAACAGTTCCTCCGTTGCTATGTCTCAGATCACCACAATAATTGGTCTGAACTGTTACCTTGGGCTGAGTTTGCTCGTAATAGTGCTATTAATGCTTCCTCCAAGTTATCTCCGTTCATGACGAATTATGGGTTTCAACCATCCTTGTTGCCCAATTCATTCATGTCTCAGGGTATTCCGGCTTTGGAGGTGCATCTCCAGCAACTCCGTTCCACGTGGGTGCAGATTCAGGATTGCCTTCATCTTTCTGTGCAGCGCCAAAAGTTCCAGGCTGATCGTAGGCGTCCTACCAGGTTGGTGAGAGAGTTTGGCTGTCCTTCCGCAACTTGAACCTTCATGTGCCTTCCAATAAACTGGCTCCCCGTTATGTTGGTCCTTTTCGAATACTCCGACGGGTCAATCCTGTGGCTTACCCTCTTGACCTTCCTCCTGCAATGCGCATCTCCAATGTTTTTCATGTCTCCCATTGGTGTAATCGGTTTACCACTGTGTTGCCTCGTCCCCGTCCTATATTTGTTGACAACCATGAGGAGTATGAGGTCAACATTATTGAGTCTCGTATGTCCAGGGGCCGCATACAGTATTTGGTTCACTGGAGGGGCTACAGTATTTGGTTCCCTCCTCTGATGTTCATGCTCCCGCCCTCCTCCGTGCCTTCCATGCCCGTTTCCCCAATAAGCCTTTTGTCCTCCCGTGGGGGAGGGGTCGTTGAGGGGAGGGTACTGTCAGGGTTTTACCTGTTTTGTTTGCCATGTCAAAGGTTAATGATTCCCTAATAGACGCCATTAAGGTGTGTGATGTAAATGAGAGGGGAAGAGAGAAAAAAAAGGGGGGCTTAGAAGGGGGAGTAAACAAGTGGGAGAAGAAGAGGGACAGGTTAAGAGATAATGAAAGGGGATGGGAGGACTGTAGGATTCCTATAGGGGAAGCAGGCTACTATAATAACTTCACCTTCGGTCTAAATTTAAGATAGGGGGACTCTTTAAACGGGGGAGATCGGTAATACGTTTGGGGAACTTGCAAGACTGTTGTGTGAAAAAACTGTATGTCAACGCTGGACAATAAAAATAAACAGTTTTATATACAACAATTAACAAACCAATGAAAACAAGTAACACTCTTGTACTTTAGTTGCAATCTAGATAGAATAACTACATCGTAAGTGTGTGCACAGGGTGCAAAGTTAATATTATACTATAATAAGTGGTGATATGTATGTGCACCAATTCAGGGACAAATTTATAGGAGTGTTAACAGTGTTTGCTGAAAGGATAGGTAGTTGTGAGCCACCTGTGGAGGAGATACAGGCACACTAGCTGTATGACTGTTTACCTCTGTCCCAACCTGAAATACGCCGGTCTCAATCCGACACAGATCGATGCTTACGTCATTACAGAAGTTCCGAAAACACATTCGGCACTATTTGACAGTTTTTTAAAGTTATCAAATAGTTAACAGGTACACTTGCGGCTATTCCGGCTCAGCATACCTGGTTTTCAATCCGCCACCCTGGAGGGTGCAGACCCCATAGGAATCAATGGGAGTCTGAAAGCAGCAAAAGCTTATGTTCGGTGCTGCAAGATATCCTATTGATTTCTATGGTAAAAAAAACAGTAACTTTTACACCTAACACCCTAACATAAATCCCCAGTCTAAACACCCCTAATCTGCCGCCCACGACATCGCCGCCACTAAATAAAATGTATTAACCCCTATCCCGCTGCTCCCCAACCCCACTGCAACTAAATAAAAGTATTAACCCCTATCACGCAGCTCCTGGACCCCACCACAGCAAAATAAAAGTATTAACCCCTATCCCGCTGCTCCCAGACCCCACCACAACTAAATAAAAGTATTAACCCCTAAACCCCTGGCTTCCCACATCACTACCACTAACTAAACCTATTAACCCCTAAACCGCCAGCCCCCCACATCGCCATAAACTAAATTAAGCTATTAACCCCTTAACCTAACAACCCGCTAACTTTACATTAAAATTACAACATCCCTATCTTATAATAAATGTAAACTTACCTTTAGAATTAAAATAAACTCTATTAAAATATTAATTAACCTACCCTAACTATTTTCCTACAATTAAATTAAACTATATTAAACTATTATTTAACCTACTCTTACTATTATACTAAAAATACATTAAACTGACTTCCGGGGAGGAGCGTGAGAGAACACACGCGCGCTCTATGCTCTGCGCACTAAGCAGCAGAGAGTTTTTGCATCACCCCAGCTCCTGGTCCCCATTGGCAGCGATGATTGCGGAAGCCTAGGGGTGACAGAGTTCACGGAGCACTACGGAAGTCTGCGTTAACCGCCAAGGTCAGGTGGTACTGACCGCATCCAGTCACTTACTCCTGCGGGCAGAGGAAAAGCTGGTGGAGGAACCCTTTCTGCTGACGCGGTGCAGCAATAGAGGAGGAAGGTGCCGGTCCCAGCCCAGGTCCTTACTAAAGAGTAAGCGAGACAAGTGCGGGAAATTCAGCAGGATCTGACTCAGTGTCGGCCCCACGGGAGGTTGGCGCGAACGGGAGGTGTCTCGTTTGGATCGACGTCCAAGTGAGGGTGACGGAACACATGAGCTGCATGCCCTGAGGCAGAAAAACCGCAAGTACAATTTCATTATAAAACAGCATAAAAGCCAGCACTTTAAGCCTAATGCAAGCTGAGAGTCATAAGGAGACATATGGGGACATATGATACACTAAGTCTATAACAGATATTGTGTCTCTGCATATGATTTAAAGATCAATCTTTGTTTGCACACAAGTAATGGCATACTCGAAGAGCCGGTGTTTAACCGTTGGGTGAGGAGGCCTATATGCAGCAAGGCAACTTTAACAGTCAGCTGCTTGGATAAAGTTATCTTTGCCTCTGGGAATACTCTGTTATGACTTATCAAATCTCAGAAGGTTTTATTATATATCTCTTAAAAGTTATGATATAACTAAATTAAATTTGTGCATACATTGAGGGCCTTCTGAGAATGCAGCTGGGAGGCCTATAGAAGCGAAAGGAATCCAAACAACAGTTTCCTATAACATTTTTGAAGGCTTGTTATTTCGCCTGTCCGGCTGTTGGTACATCCTAGTCAGCAAAGATAAAGGCGTGCAGGTTTAAAATCTACCTGGTGGACATAAAGGTTTTAACTCTATCTGTGGATTAAATAAAGGGTCAAAGGACTATATTGCCAAAAATACTACGAGACACTGTCTATATATATCCATTTATACCTGGATTACTGCAAATCTGCCTCCTGGTCTCTAGCAAGAGGCAATAAGACACTTGGAGAAAGAGAGCATCGTTTTGCAGTGACAAAGAGTAGATTGGCATAGTCTGAATACAGATTACCTTCCTATATTGTATGCAAGGAGGCAGAGGACTTTGGCCCAATTGATCTGCTGCTACATATTTTTTTCTGTTTTCATGTATATCTTTGCTTTGTGTTTCTGCCATTTATTTTATATATATGTGGCTGTCTGCAATAGCTGTCATACCTAATTTTAGAGCTATTCATTTTTGAAAGAGCAATATATCAATTTGACGATATAAGCATAAATACAATTAGCATAAGAAGTTATGGGGGTGTGAAAACATATAATTCCCTTAAAAAGTAAAGCACTTTTGTTTTTTACACACACACACAAGATTGTTTGAAACTGTTCAGGCTTCGTGGGAAGGAGCCGTTTGCAATTCACACTTCGAATAGAGGTCACATAACCTCCAATTTTTCTTTTTTGTTTTTCTTTCTCCTCTCTCTCTTTTCTTTTTTTCTTTTCTTTTTTTCTTTCTTCCACACTTTTCACTTTTACTTATATATTATGCACATACATGCCTATAGGTATATAGGCATATACAAGATTCACCACTTGTAACAATTTTGTTTTTATACACGACACTTCATGGAAAGGTATATGACTAATATGAAACAAAGATCCCCAAATATGCCCGTCAAGAGAGATAAGAAAGGCAATAAGCCAATAAACGAGGCAGTAGCAGATAGCCTGCTGGAGACATCCGTGGTGGCCACCGCCGGCACAGACATACAGATTACGAATAATCAGTTAGCAGAGCTGATTGTACCACAACTTGAGTCATTGAAAAAAGATTTGGCTGGGTTGACGGTGGAGATCAGGCAGTTCTCCAGTAGACTGACAGAGGCAGAGACTCGAATATCAGAGTTAGAAGACTTATATACTATACAGGAAACAAATAACCATAAACTCACAGATACCATTAAAACTTTGCAAAACAAAGTTGACGATCTTGAAGATAGATCGCGCCGAAACAATGTGAGGGTGGTGGGCTTGCCAGAAAATAGTGAGTTTACAGACCTGATACAATTTGCCTCCACTAGGTTACCCATGCTATTGGGCCTGGAATTACAGGGAGATAAACTTGCGGTAGAAAGAGCACACAGGGTCGGTCCAAGTAGGTCAGATGCAGATAATAAAAAACGCCCTAGAATGATAGTTATCAGATACCTGTGTTTCCAAGATAAAATCAGGGTTATGCAGCAATACCGAAAGATTAAATCATTTAGTATTGAAGGTACACAAGTTCTATTATTCCAAGACTTTTCTACCGATACGACAGCTAGAAGAAGAGAAATGTCACCATATTGCTCAGCCCTTATTAAGGCAGGTATAAAGGCTAGCCTCAGGTATCCAGCAAGGATAATTATAGAAGAGAAAGAAGGGCAAAATCTGTTAAACACCCCAGAAGAAGCTAAGACATACTGTAAAACAAAGAATATCAAGGTGTAACTAGGTAAATACACCAGTACAGTTAAGATCAAGATAGCAAAAGAGATATACAATGAATGGCAGTGAAGGGAAATTACCAGCTTGCACAGATATAGTAAGCTTGGGTAGTGAATGGATGCAGGTTTTATTTGTTATATGTTGTGGTTTTCCCCCTTTCCCCGTTCCTTTTTTCTTTCCCCCTTCCCTCCCTTTTTTTTTTTTTTTTTTTTTTTTTTTTTTTCCCCCGCCCGCCCCCGGGTACCCCTCTAGAGGCGGCCTGGCTTAGAAGTAAGACGAATTTAATTCTTAGATGAGTAGAAGTTTAAACTTCATTTCCTGGAATGTTGGAGGTGTGTCATCTCCAGCAAAGCGCAAAGGTATTTTAAAATCAATCAAGAAAATAGATCCAGACATAATACTATTACAGGAACTACACCTAAAGGAAGATGAGATAGTAAAACTTAGAGCGAATTGGGTGAATGAAATAATAGCAACACCATGCACACATAGAAAGCGGGGGGTCGCAATTATATTCAGTAAAAAAATTACATATAAAGTAATAAGTAAAGAAATTGATACAGCCGGCAGATTTTTGATTGTTCAAATCGAAGCAGCACACAAAATATGGACAATCTGCAACGTCTATGGGCCTAACGAATTCGATAGGGAATTCTGGGGTAATATCAAGCAAAAATTAATCCCTTATTTAGGGCAGAATATAATATTAGCAGGGGACTTCAACATGGTGCTACATCCTGAAATAGATAGGTTTCGACAAAAAAGTGTTTCAAAATATAGGAAGGAGGCTAAATTTTTTAGAGAATTTTGTGCATCACTAAAGTTAAAAGACATCTGGAGAACACAACATCCAGATATGAGAGAATATTCCTGTGAATCGAAATCACATAGGAACTTCTCTAGAATCGATCTTTTTTTAATAGAGGAGCATCTATTGAAGGTAGATATTATATCCCAGATATATGATTTCACATTATCAGACCATGCAATTATTAGTATCAACTTTAAACTGAATGTACAGGAAGGGCCGCATGTGAATACATTTAGCTTCCCAGGATATATGATAAATAATAGTCATTTCTGCAACTGGTTAAAAGGGAGATGGAGAGAATATCAAAATTTGAATAATACATACAGTCATAAGATAGAAATATTCTGGGAAGCAGGGAAAGCGGTCTTAAGAGGAGACATTAAGAAATATATGGTAAATCTTAAGAGGAAACAGCTAGCCAGAGAGATTCAACTATCTAACCAGCTGCGAAATACATATAGAAACTATATAAACAACCCCTGCAATAACACATGGAAGAAGTATACACAGGCTAAAGCAGAGCGGGAGGCCTTTTTAAATAATAAATGGGCACTGGAAGATATTAAATCGAGAAGCTATTTTCAGGGGTTTCAAGGAATTTCGGCTAAACATTTGGTTAAAATCAGAAAATTTAGGAAGAGTAGGAACATGATCTCTCTAATAAAATATAAAAAGGAGACTTATACAAAAGCCTCAGAAATTAGAGAAGCATTTTTTAAGTATTACCAGACTATATATTCTCAGGGAACAATAGACAACATAGCTAAACAGAACTTTTGGAAGAAAGTTAAATTACCGAAAACTACTAAAGATGCATTAGATAAACTAAACCTAGAAATAACTACAGTAGATATAATTACGGCCATAGAGAAGACTAAAGCAGGGAAAGCCCCAGGTCCGGATGGACTCTCTGCAGAGTATTATAAAATAATGAAATTGGAAGTGGCAGAAACGTTAAGTAGTTTGTTCAATAAGTACTATATACAGAATAATAAACATTCATTATATTTTACAGATTCAATAGTTTCATTAATTTACAAGAAAGGGAAACCTCCAGAGGATATGGGTTCATATAGACCCATATCCCTGCTTAATCAAGACTATAAATTATTCATGTCCATCATAGCTAATAGATTGAAGTTGGTTATCGGAGATTTAATCAGCCCGGACCAGACAGGTTTTATGCCGCTTAGGAACCCAGCAAAAAATATGCGTAGAGTCCTTACTTTACTTGATTACTATTATAATAAAATCCACAGTAGAGGCTCTCATTCCCTGCCAGACATGGCCTTGATAACGATAGACGCAGAAAAGGCGTTTGATTCCATTATATGGGACCATATGCTTACTTCTCTTGCCCAATTTGGATTCCAGGGTAATTTTGTTGATACAATTAAACTAATATATAAGGAACCTAGGTCACAACTTCTAGTTAACGGTGAATTATCGCCATATATAACTCTGCAGAGAGGAACCCGGCAGGGGTGCCCATTATCCCCCTTACTTTTTAACCTCGCGCTCGAACCATTGGCTGTACTTCTTAGGCAAGAAATGGAGGGTATTCAGTTGGGCAAGCAGAATATAGTCATAACGTTATATGCTGATGACATTATGCTTTTTATTAAAGACTCCAGTATAAATATTCCAAAAAGTATGGAGATAATTATGCATTTTAGTAAGTTCACTGGATACAAGATCAATGCTCAGAAATCTGAGATCTTATGGATTAACAAGAATAAACATAGCTATACGCGTCACCCTTTCAGGGAGGTAGATAGTATAAATTATCTCGGGGTGTTCATAGGCAGAGATCCAGGGGAATGGTATGGCTTAAATTACACTAAAATGTTTGCGAATCTAGAGGTTGAATTCCAAAAGTGGAACATACTTTTTCTTTCTCTTTCAGGAAAAATTATGTTGATTAAAACAATCTTGTTCCCGCGGATCTTATTCCTGTTACAAAATTTACCTCTGGTTATTCATAAAAAGGATATAGTCTTATATAACCGAGCATGCATATCATTTATCTGGGGCAACAAGAAACCACGCCTGTCAATTGAGAAATTGTCTATTCCTAAAAAATTTGGTGGCATGGCCTTACCAAATTTAAGATACTATAATTGGGTTACGTTGGCCAAATATGGTGCGGACTGGCTGACGGAAGCACAGTATGTCACATATTTCGACATGGAGTCTGATTTAATTGCACCCTTTAGCTTGAAAGCAGCTCTGCACCATGTATACGCCAAACTACCCTCTAATATCAAACAATTAATTACATTCTCAAATATTGTATTAGCTTGGCAGAAATACTGCAAGATGATGGGAGTAGACTTCCAGAAATCCCGGTTTCTACCCATTATTGGGACCCCCGCATTTTCTCCAGGTATATATAATGGGGTATTTAAAGAATGGCATACTAAAGGTATTACATATTTCTCGCAGCTTCTTAGGTTGGACAGTAATATAATTCAATTGTATAGCGTGATATCAGATAAATATAATCTTCCTTCAAATAATTTCTTTGCTTATCTCCAGGCCAGAAGTTTCATAACATCATTAATGGGTTCAGGCATACCAGATTGGAGCTTACATGAGATAGAGCCAGGCCTCAAATTATATAAAGCTGGTGTTAGATCAATCACTTTTTGGTATGAGGCCCTATATTCTAAACTGGGGGATAGACATCTATATCGAATTAAAGAGACCTTCCAAAGATATTTCACTAATATACAAGAATCTGATATAAAGAAGAGTCTAAGTCTATGTGAGGCAACTACAACTAAGACGGGTTGGAGGGAAGCTCATATGAAATTATTAAATAATTTTTATTTAACACCAGAAAGGATGAATAAATGGGTGCGTGACGAACCAAGGTATAGGTGTTTCAAATGTTGTGCTGATAAGGCAGATTTGTTGCACTGTCTCTGGTCATGCCCCAAGATTAGACAATTCTGGGGGAAAGCCAATTTTTGGTTGAATAGACATTTGCAGCATGGCTGCGAATTTACCCCCAGAAAGATTTTTTTTTTGTGCCATGATCAGACATGTTACGGGGATCAGCAGTTGATTAATACCGTTATCCTAGCGGCCCGTATGTTAGTCTTCAAGAAATGGAAGTTAATAAGTGCCCCGAGTATAGCTGAACTCGCAAGTGCAATTAGACTACAAATGAGGATAGAACTATACGACAAAAATTTAGTATCAGAGAAATATCTCAAGAGATATTTCGGGAAATGGTTAAAGTTAATTCAAAAGTGGCCATTGGCATCTCAGAAACAATTTATCACCCCTCTGACAAATTCTGTAGCGTTCCTTTCACTGGTCGCGGGGGAGATCCTCCCGCGGCAGTGGATAGAAGATCAAAATAGATGAAGTGTGAACGGTCAGCGGGGCTGGGAGGGGGCCCCGGGGGAATGGCAGGGGTTAAGAAACCAATTGTTTTCCCTTTCTCCTTTTTTTTTTTTTTTTTTTCTTTTTTCTTTTTTTTTCTCCTCTTTTGTCTATTTGTTTGTTTGTTTCGATTTATCCCCATTTGGTTATTCGATTTTCCTTTTTCTCAGAAATGGTATAAAATGTGAAGTACTAGAAGGCAGAGTATGAAAGTTGAAAAATTGTCTTTAGATAAACGATTATCTTTATTTCCTTTTGTTTTCTTGGCATATTTAATTTCATAAAAGATGTTTTCACAATGTTACATATATAATCAGATACAACGATGAATGTTATGTCTTTCTATGTACGAAATGATGTACTTCACCAATAAAATATTTAAAAAAAAAAAAAAAAAAATACATTAAACTATCAATTAAATTAACTATATTACATATTTAAAAACCTAACCCTACTCAAATTATTTAAATCTACAATTAAAAATGTCTAAATTACAAAAAAATAAATACTACGTTACAAAAATAAAAAACACTAAGTTGCAAAAAATAAAAAACCACAGTATCAAAAACAAAAAAGAATTACTTCTAATCTAATAGCCCTATCAAAATAAAAAAGCCCCCCCAAAATAAAAAAACCCTAGCCTACAATAAACTACCAATGGCCCTTAAAAGGGCCTTTTGCGGGGCATTGCCCCAAAGAAATCAGCTCTTTTACCTGTAAAAAAATACAAACACCCCCCAACAGTAAAACCCACCACCCACATAACCAAACCCCCCAAATAAAAACCCTATCTAAAAAATCAAAGTTCCCCATTGCCCTGAAAAGGGCATTTATATGGGCATTGCCCTTAAGAGCATTTAGCTCTTTTACTGCCCAGACCCTACTCTAAATATAAAACCCACCCAAAAAATCCTTGAAAAAAACGTAACACTAACCCCTGACGATCCACTTACAGTTTTTGAAGTTCCTCTTCTATCTTCATCCATCTCTAATGAAGACATTAGCTGTTCCAATGAGCCAATAGGATTTGAGCGGCTCTAATCCTATTGGCTGATTGGAACCTTTCAGCCAATAGGAATGCAAGGGACGCCATCTTGGATGATGTCACTTGCATTCAAGATCCAGTTTACGGTGGAGACCGTATTGAAGAGGAGCACCTCATCCGATGTCTTCAGGAAGGACCCGCTCCTCGCGGAATGGATAAAGATAGAAGAGGCCGCATGGATGAAGACTTCGCCGGCTGGATGAAGATGGAAGAGGCTGCCCGGATGAAGTCTTCTTGCCGGCTGGATGGATCCTTCAAGCGGAACTTCAAAAACTGTAAGTGGATCGTCGGGGGTTAGTGTTAGGATTTTTAAAGTTTTTTTGGGTGGGTTTTATTTTTAGAGTAGGGTCTGGGCGGTAAAAGAGCTAAATGCCCTTTTAAGGGCAATGTCCATACAAATGCCGTTTTCAGGGCAATGGGGAGCTTAGTTTTTTTTATTTGGGGGGTTTGGTTGTGTGGGTGTGTGGGTGGTGGGTTTTACTGTTAGGGGTTTTTATATTTTTTTTTTACAGGTAAAAGAGCTGATTTCTTTGGGGCAATGCCTCGCAAAAGGCCCTTTTAAGGGCCATTGGTAGTTTATTGTAGGCTAGGGTTTTTTTATTTTTGGGGGGGGGCTTTTTTAATTTGTCAAAAATATAAAAAGGGACAGGGAGATGGCCTTAGCAATACAATATAGTAATAAAAGTGGAATCCAGCACAAAGCACAAGTCCTCAATAAGGTGAGAGTAATCCTTCAGAGTGACTGCCACACTCCAATATAATTGTTTAAAATTTTTTAGATTATTTCCTGGTAGGTTCTCTGATTGATTTTGTTTTTAAATACACATGCCATCTCACACCTGGTCAGCAGAGGTCAGTGTTAATACATTGCTGTGCTAAAATAGTTATGCAAGTTGCATTAAGGTTAATTTATTAGCCTATTTAAGCAGGTGTGTCCTAGGTATGTTTCATCACATGACTAAGGGGTACTGACCCCAAAACGTTGTGGTCTTTTTGTTTTCTGATCCTGTGTCAATAAAACTTTGGATTATATGAGAAGTTTTCCTTTTCTATTTTTCTGCACTATTATATTGGAGTGTGGCAGTCACTCTGAAGGATTACTCTCACCTTATTGAGGACTTGTGCTTTGTGCTGGATTCCACTTTTATTATTACATTTATCTGCACTGCCTGGGTCCGTGCACTGGCATTTCAAGATGTCTATGAATGATGAAGTAACAGGCTCTCAGACTTTTGCATATTCTGATTTAGAAGCCTCCAGGATTACTACTCTGGTATGTGGGTCACGCAGTTTCTTGCACACAGCACCGGCAGAAGCAGCTCACAACAATATTTCAGCTACTCATATAGCCACCAAACACGGCTTTCCAAGGCAGGCGTTAATACCTATTTAGGGTCCTCCTTGATTCGCCGCATACACGGAACTTATTTGGTCATTTGTTTGATCCGCTGAAATATTGTTTTGGTACAACTAAGGAGAAAAAGTTGTTGCGGTTTTGCATTTGCAAACCTAAGGTGAAACATATTAAAACACCGGAACATAAGCCCTTACCGTATTGAGTAAACGGCCACTATGAATTTTGTCTTTCTCTAAAAACCCTTTGCAATCTTTGTTGCAAGAGAAACTACAGCCGATAGTTCACTCTTGGGGAATACATGAACTGTTCCTTTTTCACTCCTATATGTCTATGGCTGCAATGTTAACAACTGTGTTTTGTATATTTAATATTGTGGCCAATAATAGCCACGGTTTAAACAAGACTTGCTTTGGGGGTATATGCATAGATCCTGCACATTATTTAATTTTCATGACACCGGACTACGCTTGAAAAAGTGGTGCCCTCTGAAATTGGTGTTGCATATAACTTCCTAGTCTTTGTTATTTAAACCGGAACATCAAACTATGTATGTGCTGAAAATTAATAGGTACATGTTTATATTGACATAATTGTCTTATTTATAGGACGTTGTTTGTATCCAACAGGCATGAATCTTCTAGGATCACTATGATAGCCAAATATTGCGTCTAGGGCGCTGCCATCCTCTAGTGGAGGTGTTGTCCTGTGGGTACTCGGTCAATGTGTTAGTTTGGTTCAATTGTCTGTTTGTGGGTTAAAAAATACCCTGTCCAACATGTGGATTTGCAATCTCTGAGGTCACTGTGATTTATTTCAACGTTATATTCTTTCAAATATTTAATTCAAAATAAAATATTTGTGCTGAAATCCCTGTCTTGTATGTAGTTCAATAATTTTTAGTACCTACATTTTCTACCTTTTTTCCGTTCTTTCTTTTTTAATTTGATAGCGCTATTAGATTAGGTGTAATTCTTTTTTATTTTTGATACTGTGTTTTTTTTATTTTTTGTAACTTAGTGTTTTTTATTTTTGTTACTTAGTGTTTATTTATTTTTTGTAATTTAGAAATGTTTAATTGTAGATTTAAATAATTTGAGTAAGGTTAGGTTTTTAAATATGTAATATAGTTAATTTAATTGGTATTTTAATGCATATTTAGTATAATAGGGTAGATTAATTAATAGTTTAATATAGTTTAATTTAATTGTAGGATAATAGTTAGGGTAGGTTAATTAATAGTTTAATGTAGTTTATTTTAATTCTAAAGGTAAGTTTAAATTTATTATAAGATAGGGATGTTGTAATTTTAATGTAAAGTTAGCGGGTTGTTAGGTTAAGGGGTTAATAGCTTAATTTAGTTTATGGGGATGTGGGGGGCTGGCAGTTTAGGGGTTAATAGGTTTAGTTAGTGGTAGTGATGTGGGAGGCCAGGGGTTTAGGGGTTAATACTTTTATTTAGTTGCAGTGGGGTCCAGGAGCGGCGGGATAGGGGTTAATACTTTTATTTAGTTGCAGTGGGTTCGGGGAGCTGCGTGATAGGGGTTTATACTTTTATTTAGTTGCGCTGGGGTACGGGAGCAGCGGGATAGGGGTTAATACTTTTAGGTTAATACTTTTATTTACTGTACTTGCGGCAGGGTCCGGGAGCAGCAGGCTAGGGGTTAAACATTTTAGTGTAGTGGTGGTGTTTAGTGACAGGGTATAAATAAAGTTGGTAAAAAGCCGAATAACAGCGGAATCGATGACTATTAGTTAACAACAGTCCGCTGCTCATCGCCCCTTACTTGGTGTGCGGCTTTTTGCTTTGGCTTTTTAAATAAATATGGAGAACGTATTCAGGCAGCGATGTTAGGCGATGTTAGGCGAGCGTATTGGTGCCGTCCAATGCAAGAAAGTTGACGGCTTGATAGATAGGCCTCTAACACTTAAAGTATTATGGGGGGGTTGGTGGTGTTGCTAGTGACTGATAAAAGAGCTAACACCCCTTAGGAGGTAAATATTTGGGATACAGTATGTAAAACTCTAGCTAAGATGCTGTATATGAGGGAACCATGAAACATAACATTATGTGCATAACAAACCAAAGAGAAAAATGATAATAAAACAAAAACAGTTGCCTGAGTTAATGCTAAATAATCATCTGAGATAGAAAGGCATATTAGGTTGACTGAGGGCACCATTGAAGAAGAGAGTAGTCTATCAGAATGCCTATAGTATATTTAGAAAAAAATAAGCCAACTATGACTTAACACCAAATAACACTTAACATCAACTGGTCAAAGATAACCACGTGAGGGCTCATCTTATTGGCTCTAAGCATAAAAAGATAGACAAAGTGTTAAACACACTATAAAACCAACCGTTGCTGTAATGTATCTTCTTATGGAATCATCTTGTAGTGGGGTATTAATTGTTCAACTGCTGGTATAGAAGTGATCTACTTGTGGTCTCTGGCCGGACAGATTTCAGTGGCATAGGGGCATACTGCACTAAGCAAGGGCAGTACTAAACAAGGGGGTAACCCTAAGATCAGCCTACCGGGACTTAATTAGAAAATACAAACTGAGCCCTATACCATTTAGCAGTTATTAAATGTAAGCCTGGATACTCAAGATAAAATTATCACTGAACATGAATATGAACTAATGTGAAATAACATTTATAAGATACAAACCTAATAATATTGGGTAAAGCATAACTGATTGTTTATAGAGTCAAATACAGACTAACTGTTGTAAAATAAGGCCTATAACTTTGTAGCAAAGAAACAACTGAGGAACAATAATCCCTCCTAAACATTAGTGATAGATGCTATGCTAAACAGTAAAGAAATAATAACATTAATAAGTTACATATACTTGGAACATGTCCTCTAGTAGTCAACCAATGTTAACTGCTAAGTCTCAGGTGGTCTCAGGGTCCATGTCTTTGCCAGAAGAGAGATGAGTTGTAGGGTTCTGGAGATGTCTGTGAGTTTCCCTTCTTGCTGGGGACATGTTTTGCCCTGGTTTCCAAGTCAGGGCAGATGGTTGGATTTGATGAGAGGGTAAAGGTTGGGGGTCAATTCCCCAGCTGAGTAAGTGGAACCATCATTGGTGATAATCAACTTGGTTGAGTAGCCCCATCTGTATCTGACATTTTGCTTTTCTCAGAGATTGTGTAATGGCTCAAAATGTTCTCCTTTTCTGAAGAGTGTAAGCAGAAACATCAGGGAATATGGTGATCGACTGATATTTATCAGGAAGAGTCGGGTTTGCCATTTCACAAAGGATCTTCTCCTTATGGATGAAAAAATGGATTCTGGCCAGGGCATCTCTTGGTTTTACCTGGGAGATATTCCTCAGACACAGTACTCTATGTAATCTATCAAGAACTAGGCCTGGTGGAGATAGTCATGGCAGGAGTTGAAGATATAGCTCAAAGATACATATTTGTCCAGGTCTGCTGGGCCCACTTCCTCAGGCACACCCTGAATCGCAGGTTGTTTAACCTGGATCTGTCTTCTATATCAGACAGTTTAAGTTCAAGATCAGACACTTGTAGGGCACGTTTCTGTGAATAAGAAAGGAGGTTGGCGTGGTCAACTGCTAAGTCTTCATGTTTCCTTTCTAAGGCCTCTGTACATTCACCGATAGCTGCAATGTCTCTCCTGAGCTCAGCTTCAGAGACTTTGATCACCTTAGTGAGTGAATCTTGCATGAGATTCATGCGCTGAGTTAAGACATCGACTATATTAGTAGCCATATCTTGTGTTAAGGAACATGTAGGTTCACCTAGGCCCATATAGTCATTTGGTTCTAAAAGTGTTTGATCTCGGGCTAATAAAGAGGTCTCTGGGGAGGAGAGTTCTCTGAAGTGGTCAACAACTGTTTTTTTGTGGACCTAGGAGCATTAGTTTTTTTATTGGATTGAAACATAATGGATTAATAAAGAGCAATACTATTCACAGTAGAGTAAGACCACGTTGCAAAGCATCAAGTGTGGTAGGGTGTAGGAAATAGAACAAAACCTCTCAGGGGTGTAGGCATAGGGTCTTAGGGCAGCATTATCATTCGCTATGGGCAATTACAGAAAAGTTCCACAAAGGGCTGATCAACTTTTCTACAGACAGCTGCTACAGTGGGATAGTATGCACTGATAGGTAGGATGGTACACAGAACTGGAGGTGTGAGCTATATGCAGGCCCTAAGTAAAGGCCAGGAAAATTAAAGCCCTTTTTATAGCATCATAGGTTTATTGCAGGGTTTCAAACAAAAAAAAACACACTTGCAGGTTATAGGAGACCCAGGCCTGAGCTTTTTTCTATTAACAAAACCAGACCATGAGCCTGTTGATGATGGCGTAATGTAGGCCGTTTCCTTTCTTCAGCTTGAGCTCTCTGAAGTTTTGACTGGTTTCTCTTAGATTGGGCCTTGGCACCATGCAGTGTTTATCTGCTGTGCCCCAAGATGCAAGTATCCGGGTATATCTCACCTGTGTGGCAGGCCTGATTTTAAAGCTGTCAGGGTCCGGGCCGTGGTTTTTCTGAGTCGGTCATTGAGACCATGACTCAGGCTTGCAAGCCTGTTATGAGGAAGATTTACCAAAAGATATGGCGTAAATATCTTTATTGGTGTGAATCCAATGACTACTCTTGGAGTAGGGTCAGGATTCCTAGAATTATGTCCTTTCTCCAGGTAGGTCTGGAGAAAGGTTTTGTCAGTCAGTACTATGAAGGGTCAGATTTCTGCATTATCTTTTTTGCTGCATAAGCATCTGGCGGACGTGCCAGATTTGCAATCTTTTTGTCAAGCCTTGGTCAGAATCAGGCCTGTGTTTATGCCTGTAGCTCCTCTCTTTGAGCCACTGCATTCTATAGATATTAAATTATTATCTTGGAAGGTTTTGTTTCTTATTGCTATCTCTTCTGCTCTAAGGGTCTTGGAACTTTTAGCTTTGCAGTGCAATTCGCCTTATCTTATCTTTCATGCGGATGAGGCGGTTCTTCGTACTAAGTTAGGTTCCTTCCTAAAGTGGTTTCAGACTGAAATATTAATCAGGAAATTGTTGTTCCTTCTCTATGTCCTAGTCCTTCTTTTCTTAAAGAACGTTTGTTGCACAAGTTGGAGGTTGTGCGTGCTTTAACATTTTATTTACAGGTGACTAAGGATTTTCGCCAGTCTTCTGCCCTGTTTGTTTGTTTCTCTGGGAAACTTAAAGGTCAGAAAGCTTCTGCTACTTCTCTTTCTCTGTGGTTGAGAAGTATAATTGGTTTTGCTTATGAGACTGCGGGTCAGTAACCTCCTGAGAAAATTACAGCTCATTCCTCGAGAGTTGTCTCCTCTTCTTGGATTTCAAGAATGAAGCTTTTGTGGAGCAGATTTGCAAGGCTGCAACTTGGTTCTCTTTACATACTCTCCAAATTTTACAAATTTGATTCTTTTGTCTCGGACGAGGCGTCTTTTGGGAGTAAGGTTATTCAAGCGGTGGTGCCTTCTGTTTAGGTCTGCCTGTCTTGTCCCTCCCTATTTATCTGTGTCCTTTAGCTTGGGTATTGGTTCCCAACAGTAATTGATGAAGCCGTAGACTCACCATATCTTAGGAAAGAAAAGAAAATGTATGCTTACCTGATAAATTTATTTATTTCCGGATATGGTGAGTCTACGGCCCCGACCCTTTATTTCAAGACAGTTATTTTTTACTAAACCTCAGACACCACTACACCTTTGTGTTACTCCTTTTTTCTCCATTTCCCTTCGGTCGAATGACTGGGGGTTGTGGAAAGGGAAGTGATACTTAACAGCTTTGCTGTGGTGCTCTTTGCCTCCTCCTGCTAGCCAGGAGTGATTTTCCCAACAGTAATTGATGAAGCCGTGGACTCACCATATCCAGAAAGAAAGAAATTTATCAGGTAAGCATAAATTTTCTTTTTTTTTCTTGTATGATTCAGATAGAGTATGCAATTTTATGCACCTTTCTAATTTACTCCTATTTTAAATTTTTCCTTGTTCTCTTGCTATCTCTATTTAAAAAGCAATAATGTAAAGCTTAGGAGCCGGCCCATTTTTGGTTTAAAACTGGGGTTATGCTTGCTTATTGGTGGCTAAATGTAGCCACCAATAAGCAAGTACTATCCAGGGTGCTGAACATAAAATGGGCTGGCTTCTAAGCTTTACATTCCTGCTTTTTAAATAAAAATAGAAAGAGAACAGAAAAAATGATAACAGGAGTAAATTAGAACGTTGCTTAAAATTACATGCTATGGGGCCTATTTATCATATGTCTGTTGGACGTTATTCGACACTGCGGATCAGGTCCGACAAACATCACTGAACGCTCTCCGTATTCAGCATTGCACCAGCAGCTCTTGTGAGCTACTGGTGCAACGCTGTCCCCTGCAGACTCGCGGACAATCGGCCGCCAGCAGGGGGTGTCAATCAACCCGATCGTACTCGATCGGGTTGATTTCCGGCGATTCCTGTCCGCCTCATCAGAGCAGGTGGACAGGGTTATGGAGCAGTGGTCTTTAGACCGCTGCTCCACAACTTGTGTTTCTGGTGAGTCTGAAGACTCGCTAGAAACACGGCCCTTCAAGCTCCGTTCGGAACTTGATAGATAGGCCCCTATATCTCATAACAGAAAACATTTGGGATTAGAATCCATTTAAATACCCAAATTATTGTACATATTTCCTATATCAAAATCAATCATTCTGGTTGAACAGCAGTAGGAGAATGTATCTTTTTTGTGGTCCTTCTATGACCGCTAAATTGCAATCACTCGTGAGTATAGAAAGGTAACAAAGTTGCTGTGACTGTTGTTCAATATAGTTCAAATTAATTTGTCATATTGCCTAATATGTGTCTATCTGGGCGTTACACAGCTGTATTGTTCCTTTCACAACCCACATATAATTCTCTTTCTGCTGTATAAATATATACTGATTAATACTGTATAGGAACACTGATTATAATGTGACAAAATGTCACCAATTTGAGCTTAGTATAACCTGTCACACTATTATAATGTACTCGATTATATCGGCTGCCAGATAAAGTATGAACTGCTGTGTATTGCTAGTTATAAAGTAAACCGAGATGAATGCTCAAAATGACTCGGTTAGTGTGTGCTTATATTGCCATCCAGGACTTCTGTAGTCAGCCGTAAGCCCCATTGAGATCAGCTAGGATACTCTCAATGTAAGCGTAATATAATTAACCCAAAGAACATGCTATGGTTACCAAGTTAAAAAGCCCCCTTCAGCTCTTACCCCCCTGACATGTTTCACCCAAAACTTGGTTTATTTATTTCATGACTCATGATAGAGCATGCAAATTTAAGCAACATTTACTTGTATTACCTAGTTTGCTTTGTTCTCTTGATAAAGCATATGTAAGTAGGCACAGGAGCAGCAATACACTACTGGGAGCTAGCTGCAGATTTGTGACTGCATATATATGCCTCTTGTCAATGGCTAACCAGATGTGCTCAGTTAGTTCTTCATTGCTGCACCTTCAACAAAGGATAACAAGAGAATTAAGCAGACCTCTGGCTTAAAACCCTATAAACATTAACCACATAGAATACTCAACATTGATGTCCACACTAAATAAGTATTTAGTCATCACAATTAAAATTGATTAGTATAAAACATATAGCAACATATATTATATGGTTATTGACCTAGCATAAATGAATATATTTAAATACAACTTTACTTATTTTAGTTTTGAGTAACTAATGGTGCTATGTTTTCATATACTTCATCTGTTGCTATAGTAACAACAATAATGATGGCTTGTTTCTCTGAATACTGAGTTGATTAAATGTAGTTAGCACTGATATTTTGGTATTAAAAGCATAAATTAAGGATGCACCAATGGATGTATCTAAGTTTGCACTTTTTGATTGCTAGAAGTGCAGCTTGCTGTATAAAAATGAAGCTTAATTTATTTAAATGCTTCAGTGAGTAATGTGCTGAAACGCCTACCTATTAAATATGTTATATAGCACTAATGTTGATGGCTTGAGGCTTCTCATAATTAAAGGTGAATAAAAATCAAAATTAAACATCATGGTTCAGACAGAGCCGTGGTTCTAGAACTTAATATTTATTTAAAATAAAAATAACATTGTCTGTATGTAAAGAACTTACCTTTCAGGTAAGTGCACAAGCGATAAGTGTTTTTTCTTATATGTAAAAACTTTGCAAACAACGTTTTATGGGCGCTAAGGGTCATTAAAACAATATGTAAATACTGAAAATCTAAAAATTTATCAGTCCAAGATAAAATATCACAGTTCATCAAAATATGGAGATCCAGTCCCCAAGGGTGACTCCTCTTCAAAAGGTTAAGGATCACTAGAAGAATTCTAAAATGAAAATCATAAAGGGTGCCTCATAGTGCAGACTGTATGGCTGATGTATAACAGCATTGTAAAAAATCCAAAATGGGTAACTTACACCTTTAGTTGGCACTATATGATGGATAGTGCAGACAAGGCAAGATGGTTATCACAGTCACCTGCTGACTGACCCTCCGGTGAGCTCCTCCCAAATTCCTGTTGATTCTAACAGGCCCATTTATCAAGCTCCGTACGGAGCTTGAAGGGCCGTGTTTCTGGCGAGTCTTCAGACTCGCCAAAAACACAACTTATGAAGCAGCGGTCTAAAGACCGCTGCTCCATAACCCTGTCCGCCTGCTCTGAACAGGCGGACAGGAATCGCCGGACATCAACCCAATCGAATACGATCGGGTTGATTGACAGCTCCCTGGCCGCGAGTCAGCAGGGGGCGACGTTGCACCAGCAGCTCTTGTGAGCTGCTGGTGCAATGTTAAATGCGGAGAGTGTATTGCTCTCCGCATTTAGCGAGGTCTCGCGGACCTGATCCGCAGTGTCAGATCAGGTCCGCAAGCCCTTTGATAAATGGGCCTGCAAGGGAGATATTTATCAAAGGTCTGGTGGACCTGATCCGACAGTGTGGATCAGGTCCACCCAACTTCGCTGAATGCGGAGAGCAATACACTCTCCGTATTCAGCATTGCACCAGCAACTGTTGTGAATGGCCACCAGCAGGGAGGTGTCAATCAACCCGATCGTACTCGATCGGGTTGATTTTCGGCGATGTCTGTCCGCCTGCTCAGAGCAGGCGGACAGTTTATGGAGCAGCGGTTTTTAGACCACTGCTTCATAACTGGTGGTTCTGGCGAGCCTGCAGGCTTTTTAGTGAACAACCTGGGTTGTTCTTGCTGATTGGTGGATAAATTCACCCACCAATAAACAAGTGCTGGCCAGGCCCTGAACTAAATATTGGCTGTCTCCTTAGCTTAGATGCCTTCTTTTTCAAATAAAGATAGCAAGAGAACGAAGAAAAAATTCTAAAAGGAGTAAATTAGAAAGTTGCTTAAAATTGCATGCTTTATCTGAATCACAAAAAAAAATAATTGTGTTCAGTGTCCCTTTAAAGGGATAGGAAAGTCAAAATTAAACTTGCATGATTCATATAGAGCATGTAATTGTAAGACACTTTTAAATTCATTTCTATTTTCAAATGGGCTTTGTTCTCTTGGTATCCCTTGTTGAAAAAGAATACTCACATATCCTACACTAGTGGGAGTTAGCTGCTGATTGGTGCCATGCCCGCATTTGTCCCTTGTGATTGGTTAGCTAGATGTGTTCAGCTAGCTGCTGTGATGCAATGCTGATCCTTCATGAAAGGATATCAAGAGAAGGAAGCAAATTTGATAATAGAAGTAAATTGGAAAGTTGTTTATAATTGTATGTTCTATCCGAATCATGAAAAAATGTTTTGGGGTCTCCTATTCCTTTAACCCCTTAATGACCGGACCATTTTTCAATTTTCTTACCCTTAATGACAATGGCTATTTTTACATTTCTGCGGTGTTTGTGTTTAGCTGTAATTTCCCTCTTACTCATTTACTGTACCCACACATATTATATACCGTTTTTCTCGCCATTAAATGGACTTTCTAAGGATACCATTATTTTCATCATATCTTATAATTTCCTATAAAAAAAAATATAAAATATGAGGAAAAAATTGAAAAAAACACACTTTTTCTAACTTTGACCCCCAAAATCTGTTACACATCTACAATCACCAAAAAACACCTATGCTAAATAGTTTCTAAATTTTGTCCTGAGTTTAGAAATACCCAATGTTTACATGTTCTTTACTTTTTTGCAAGTTATAGGGCCATAAATACAAGTAGCACTTTGCTATTTCCAAACAACTTTTTTTCAAAATTAGCGCTAGTTACATTGGAACCCTGATATCTGTCAGGAATACCTGAATATCCCTTGACATGTATATATTTTTTTTTAGAAGACAACCCAAAGTATTGATCTAGGCCCATTTTGGTATATTTCATGCCACCATTTCACCGCCAAATGTCATCAAATAAAAAAAAAAGTTCACTTTTTCACAAATTTTGTCACAAACTTTAGGTTTCCCACTGAAATTATTTACAAACAGCTTCTGCAATTAAGGCACAAATGGTTGTAAATGCTTCTTTGGGATCCCCTTTGTTCAGAAATAGCAGACTTATATGGCTTTGGCATTGCTTTTTGGTAATTAGAAGGCCACTAAATGCTGCTGCGCACCACACGTAAATTATGCCCAGCAGTGAAGGGGTTAATTAGGTAGGTTGTAGGGAGCTTGCAGGGTTAATTTTAGCTTTAGGGTAGAGATCAGCCTCCCACCTGACACATCCCACCCCCTGATCCCTCCCAAACAGTTCTCTTCCCTCCCCCACCCCACAATTGTCCCCGCCATCTTAAGTACTGGCAGAAAGTCTGCCAGTACTAAATAAAAGGAGTTTTTCTTTTTTTTAATAAAAAAAAATAAAATGTTTTAGCTGTGATGGACCCCTGCCTTAGCCCCAACCTCCATGATCCCCCCCCCCCCCCAGCTCTCTAACCCTCTCCCCTACCTAATTGCCGCCATCTTGGGTACTGGCAGCTGTCTGCCAGTACCCAATTTGCCCCAAAAACAAGTGTTTTTTTTGCAATTTTTTGCAATTTTTAATGTTTTCTGTAGTGTAGCAGCCCCCCACAATACCCCAACCCCCTCCCCCTCCCAGATCCTTATATATTTATTTTTTTTTAATTCTTTTTTCCCCCCTCTTCCCTTCTCATTGGTGTCAGTGGCCAGCTAATTGCGCGCCCCCGCGCGCCCCCGCACGCTCCCGGCACCCGGCGTGCACATAGCACTTACAGGAACCGGATGCCGGGTAGCGATGGGCCGCCCACCCGCCTCCCTGATATGCTCCCACCCACCAACGAACCGGCACCATCGCTACCGGTGCAGAGAGGGCCACAGAGTGGCTCTCTCTGCATCGGAGTCTTCTGAAAAGGTATTGCAGGATGCCTCCATATGGAGGCATCACTGCAATACCCTGAGAGCTGCTGGAAGCGATTGCGATCGCTTCCAGCACTCTCTTAGACAACTGACGTACCAGGTACGTCTATTGTCATTAACTGGTTGTTAATGCATGACGTACCTGGTACGTCAGTTGTCATTAAGGGGTTAATAACTTTTTTTTTTTTTTTTTTTTACTAAAAGTGCTTAAAGGGATACTGAACCCAATTTTTTTTTTTTTTAAAGATTTAGAGCATAGTCTGGCTAAAGCAATGTTTCTCAACTCCAATCCTCAATTACCGCTAACAGACCAGATTTTCATGACATCTTAACTAGAGTACAGGTGACATATTTGGCTGATCAGTAACCATGGTTACTAGCCTGTTCTCACTCATCAAGATGCTTATCTCAATTGTGCTCTAATTAAGATATCATGAAAATCTGGCATGTTAAATGCTTTAGTCTTATTTTCTTATTTTTTATTTCTTGTTGTCTTGCAATACCCTGGTTGAGGTGATTATATGACTAGGGATGGGCGAATGTGTTTAAATTTGAATTTAAATGGTAGAACAAATTTTATTGTCGAAATTCGATTTGGAAAATCAAATGTTAAGAACGAATATTCTTTGAAATCCAAAAATCAAATGTGAGTTCCGGTTTTCAAATGTAACTTTAAATTTCAAATGTTGATTTCGATTTAGAATTTTGTTTTAATTTCAAACGTAAATTTCGATTTCGAATGTAACTTTTAATTTTAAAATTTGTTTTTAATTTTAAATATTACATTTATAAAGGATAAATGTAGATTAGAATTACTATTTTGAAATTAAATTTGAATTAAAATATTACATTTATAGAAGATAGCTGTAGATTAGAAATACTATTGTCGAAATTGAATATTCACATAAATGAGTTTGAAATTGAATGTTAGTAATATTTTTTAATTTGATGTAAAATACATAGCTAAACATTCGATTATTCAAAATAATATTTTCTAATGTTCTTTAAAATTTGAAAACCAACATTCGAAAATCTGATACACCCCAACAGATTTGCCAGATAAAGTGAAGATGTTAGGAAAACATCTCAGGGTTGGCAATGTCAGAGATAGCTGTTCTGCCTAGTATATTAAACAGTCCATCAGTCATGGAAGAGGGGCATACAAGTCTTGGCCTGAGACAGATGTTGGCTGTAGGAGACTCTATTATTAGAAAGGTTGATAGGGTAATTTGTCATCCAGAACATTTATAGAAAAAAGATGGCTTTCTTCCATTGGCTTGTGTTAGGCATATTGTGGAGCATATTGATAGATTGTTAGAGGGATCTGGGTTTGATACTGCAGTCATGATGAATATTGTTACTAATGAAGGAAAACCAAACAGAAATGGGCGGCACTAAATGGTAAAGAAATAATGAAATGATGTTTCCAAAAGTAAATAACAAAATATATTTATTGATACAAATGCATATTCCACTTAATAATGGTAAAATAGTCAAATATAGTAAAATTAGGACACCTGTGTCGATTTATACCTATGTATACCAAGTTTAAAATATTTCAAATAAATAGATTAATACCAGAAATTAATATTCCGTTATAGATCTCTAAAAATCACAATACATGAAACATATATACGAGATGTTCCTTTAATGTATCCAAAAAGTCTTATGAGATAGTAAATTTGTTTAAAAGAAAGTCTGTGTAGCAATTAGGTTTTCTATCCTCGGTGCTTGAGTGAAATAAAATACAATATCTGAAACGGTACTTATCGTTTAAGGGGATTCCCAAAATGTCCCAAACTTTTCAGCTCCTCTGTAATTTTTGGTTACCGTTTGTGCAATTATTGGGTCTTTTGGGTGATGTGAATCTGCAACGGTCTTACCATCTAAAGATAATGTACATTGTCTATCTGTGTTGTACCTAGTACTTGCAGCTCCTATTGCAACTTGTAGTCGCTGTTGGATCAAAGAATATCCCCATCTTTTCACCGGTTTATAGATTACCACTCCCTGTGGTTCCGGCCTGTTTAGCTGTTCCTGTATGGGGGATGGGAAACCGGTCCTCCGTGTATCCGTATGGGCTGCCTTTGTATAAGTTTCGATTGTATACTCCTTCAAACAGATCTTATAGATCTTTCTTCTCCTGGATGCAAGATGATAATGCAAAATGATTTGCGTGATGGTGTGTGTGAATGGGATGTCAAACCCACAGATGAATATTCCTCCGTTGTACAGGGTAAATGCAAGTGCTGGCACATAGTCCAAACTCTGCCACAGTGGTCAGGTGATCTACGCGTTTCGGCTTAGCACCTTTTTCAAGAACTTGAAAAAGGCGCTAAGTTGAAACGCGTAGATCACCTGCCCACTGTGGTCAGAACCACAGTGAGTGGTAATCTATAAACCAGCGGGGGATATTCTTTGATCCAACAGCGACTACAAGTTGTAAAAGGAGCTGCAAGTACTAGGAGACAACAACACCGACAGACAATGTACATTATCTTTAGACGGTAAGACCGTTCCAGATACACATCACCTAAAGGACCCAATAATTGCACAAACGGCAACCAAAAGTTACAGAGGAGCTGAAAGGTTTGGGACATTTTAGGAATCCCCTTAAACGATAAGTACTGATTGTACCCTACGCAGATGCTTCCCCTCCTTCTGCGACGGAAAGATATCGTGGCCCTCACTTAGGTTCTGTGACTTTATATCGAAAGGTAAAAAACCAAGACTTAGCCTTACAAAACTATATCTGCCTTATCTGAAAGGGGGACTAGGCCTACCAAATGTTTTATATTATAACTGGGCCTCTCTAGCGAAATTAGCTTTAGATTGGAAGCTAGGCACACAGCATTTTTCCCAAACACACTTGGAGGAATCGGTGTTGCCTAAGATATGATTATCTTTTTTACCGCATGCCACCTTCTTGGAATTACCAGTTACTTTGCAAACTCACCTTCTGTTTGGCGATCTTTAAATAAGCGTCTCGGCATAGTCCCATGTCACTCACCCTGCATACCCATTTGTGGGTACCCGAGATTCATACCTGGATCTCTATACCCAGTGTTTTACACTTGGAAAAACTTAGGCATTGATACTCTGACGAAGGTGCTAGATGGTCCTACAAAAACAATCCTACCATTTGAAACCCTCTGTAGAACATATTCAATTCCTCGACGTGATAGGTTTCCTTACATTCAATTGCGCCATTACAAAAATCATGTCATACATAACTCTACAACATTTTGGAATGCCATGTTACTGGACCCTGTGAACACACTGTTTCGCATGAATAGCTTTGCCATATCCCCAATATATACAATATTATTGCAAACTGGGGTTCCCTCAATAAATCTTCTTAACATATGGAATAAAATAGTAGTTAGAGTACATTCAACTGATATGATACATAAGAGTTTTACATGTGCATGGTCAGCAACTCTAGCATCAGATCTTAGAGAGTCCCAAATTAGGGTTATATATCAAGATTACCTAATCCCCAATAGACTAACCAAGTGAAGAAAAGACTTCATAAATGTTTGTGGCAAATGCTTCTTTTCAGACCCAGACTTCCTACACTACCTCTGGTACTGTCCCAAGTTCCGGAAATACTGGGGTTGTATCTCCTTTTGGTTGTCGAAGATAACTGACATTCTATATCCCTTATACTTTTACATATATTATTTTTTTACCAGCTCCCACTCAAAGGACAGAATAGAACATTTCTAGTGAATAGCCTATTGTTGGCTAGGAAATGTCTTTTTTTTGTAAATGGCTCCACAAGGAAGCACCTTTTATTGTGTTTTTGAAAAGAACAATGTTGCAATATTTAATTTGTGAGCAATTTAACACTGTGTTTAATGTTTCGGCCAGGACACCCCGCATTATTGAAAAGTGGAAATTATATTTAGAATTCTTAGACATACCAACCAGGCGACAGGTTTTATTTCCTTTTAGGAACACATTATATATGCAAGAAGCGAATCTCAAGGGAGAATGGAACATATGGGGAAACTGATATGAGTGATTATAACTATGTAGGCCTACGGTATACTTATAATGATATTAGATTATATACAGCGCCAACATTACAAGATACAGCCTCCCAAAATGAGATCCCTAAAAACTCAAAAGCAATAGATATGAATGAAAGGAGGGAGAGCCAAAAATGCTAAAGAATCTACATATACTATAGAGGACACTATTATTAATATTTTTATTGGACATTATTTTTATAATTTTTATTGGACACTATTTTTTCTAACACTAATTTTTGAACACTTACAGTCACAGCAAAGACTGGTATTAATTTCTCATTATTTTGAGAACACATATGCTTAGGAATTAACTTACTATTTTTATTGTTTTTAATTGTCTTTGTGGACTGTGTATAGGGTACCCTATTACATATAATTTGTTATAAATTTACTTTTTAACTACATGGGTATACTTAGAATGGTTTAGGTTAGTCTAGTGGTATTTTCAGATCTGTGTTTTTTGTTGTTGTTTTTTTTTTTTTTTTCATTTGTTCTGTGTGTGTTTTATGTATGTTTTTGATATTTTTGTATATTTTACTATACATATGTCTTGCTGTAGGGAAAAAAGGGAATTATTAGCAGTTGAGGACATCCTCCCTTGTGGTAGCCTTAATCCAGACAGATACAATGGACTTTGTTTTGTTTTTTTTCTTTATAAAATTTTTATGTAAGTCTATTGGACTGGATTGCTATGTATTGTACCTTTTTTTGAGTGTGTGACAAATACAACTGTTTAATAATAATAAAAAATAAAAAAAAAATGATAAGTACCGTTTCAGATATTCAGCTAGATTACGAGTTTTGCGTTATGAGTGAAAAAGCATCGTTATGCTTCATAACGCTGCTTTTTCCCTAACGCCACTATTACAAGTCTTGTAGGTATAGGTGTACCGCACATCTTTTTGGCCGTCCCGCAACGTCAGTACCGCACTTTTAAAAAAGTCATTTTTCAATGGGACTTCCATAGCGCTGGTATTACGAGTTTGCCTGGGAGGCCAAAAAGTGAGCAGTACACCCTATAACCACAAGATCCGTACCGCCATCTAAAGTCAGTAGTTATAAGTTTTACGTTACAAATCTGTAGCATAAAACTCATAACTAAAGTGTTAAAAAGTACACTAACACCCATAAACTACCTAGTAACCCCTAAACCGAGGCCCTCCCGCATCGCAAACACTAAATAAAATTATTAACCCCTATTCCGTCACTCCCCGACATCGTTCCCACTATAATAAACCTATTAACCCCTAAACCGCCCCCCTACCGCATCACAAACACTATTTAAAGATTATTAACCCCTAATCTGCCGTCCACCCACACCGCCACTATAATAAACCTATTAACCACTAAACCGCAACAAAATATACTAAAATAAATTATTAACCCCTAAACCTCTGACCTCCCATCCAAGATGTCCCGTATATTCCTATTGGCTGAAAGATTTCTATAAGCCAATAGGAATTAAAGAGAAAAAACCTATTGGCTGTTGCAATCAGCCAATAGGGTTAAGCTTTCATCCTATTGGCTGATGGGAACAGCCAATAGAATGAGAGCTGAATCCTATTGGCTAATTAGATCAGCCAATATAATGAAAGCTTAATCCTATTGGCTGATTGCAACAGCCAATAGGATTTTTTCCCCTTTAATTCCTATTGGCTGATAGAAATCTGTCAGCCAATAGGAATGTAAGGGACACCATCTTGGATGACGTCACTTAAAGGGAACCTTCATTTTCCAGTGACAACCATAAGAAGAGGATGCTCCGCGCCGGATGTCTTGAAGATGGACCCACTCCCCGCCTGATGGATAAAGATAGAACATGCCGTCTGGATAAAGACTTCTTCGTGCTTGGATGAGGACTTTGCCGGATGGATGAAAATCGAAAAGGCCGCCTGGATGAAGACTTCTTTCCGCTTGGATGAGGACTTTGCCGTCTGGATGAGGATGGATGTCTGGACTTCGATAACTGTAAGTGGATCGTCGGGGGTTAGTGTTAGGTTTTTTTAAGGGTTTTTGGGTGGGGCTTTTTTTTAGCTTAGGGTTTGGGCAATGTAAAAGAGCTAAATGCACTTTTAAGGGCAATGCCCATCCAAATGAAAAGAGGGAATTGTTTCAATACAAGGATTGAAAAATGTACACTTATTAGCACTCAAATCTGAAAGAAAGTGGCTTATAAATTAGAACATGTAGTTCCAAAGGGAAGACGGTCTATGCCGTGGTAATTAAAATATAACCTTTATTGGGATTTAATTAAAAATATGGTCCACAAAACAAACACAAACATTTATAAATAAAAACACAGAATGTGTTGAGGAGGATTAAAAGTTTGGCTTAAAGCCTAACAACAATTCACTGCCCAGTGAATTGTTGTTAGGCTTTAAGCCAAACTTTTAATTAGCGAATGTTGAGCAAAGATACAGCACTTAGCTGCGTTATCTAAACCACGTTGTTATAACTTTGAATGGCGATTAGCCAAGTGTATGAATGAATGGTGGAATTAACTTGCATCTAAGTCAATGGGCCATTAATACAAAAGATTTAGCTAACTATAGCAGTACGTTGCAGCGTTGTTAAAACCACGTCAATACAATATAGAATGGCTAACAGCTAATTGTATGAATGAATGGTGGACCGTCTCACAACTAAGTTAATGGGCCAGTAATATGAAACGTAAAGCTAACTGTAGTGCATTGCATAACAATAGCATGCGATGTTATTAGTATCTAATCATTCAATACCGCTTGTGTGAAGCCCTTGGGCATTTGAGTTAAATACTCTTAGAAATACGATAAAACAACCTGTGTATAAATTCACGCTGTATGGACTCTTATAACCATTATATTTAAAAGGCAACATTTGTATCAATTAGTGGAATTTATACACACCCTTGAAATTGTTACACCTATGTGTTAGACACTGTGGTTTTCTTATTTAGTTATACTACCTACTACAACCTGTGTACACCATATTGATGTGCAACTTAACCCATTACTATAACCCTATTAAGAATATAGCCACACTTGTCACTATAATTCAAGGATAATATCGGTACATGACACTAATCACATGTCCAGCAGTTAATGGTTCATAAGTACTAACATTAATGCGTACTATTCATTAAAAGATCGTGCATCTATATAACCTAACCCGAAAGGGGAACCATATTGTGCAAATATCCTTAAGGGCCAAATCAAGTGGTCACTCTGCTCTATATCCTAGTGTGACCAGAGCCAATAATAATATTTTAAAATAACGGCCATAATCTAACAATTACAATTAAGCTAGCAAACCCTGCTTTATTAACAAAAAGAGTAATTTAAAGATCACAATACTGGATCACCAATAGAATTAAGAGTACAATAAGATGTGAAGTACATACATAATCTTATCAGAAGTATGAATACTACGACCATGAGAAATTGAATGTTTAAGTTCAAGAATTACGCATACTTATACTTATAAGCACTATACTGTACACCAAACTCGCTACAATAAGGGAATATCCTCTTGACCAGGAACACTCTCATCCTGGGCTAAGAGTCAATTCTCTATACATTTGCCTACGTTTGGCATTTCATACTTAGTACACAGTATACTCCTCAACATTCTGTGTTTTTATTTATAAAAGTTTGTGTTTGTTTTGTGGACCATATTTTTAATTAAATCCCAATAAAGTTTATATTTTAATTACCACGGCATAGACCGTCTTCCCTTTGGAACTACATGTTCTAATTTATAAGCCACTTTCTTTTAGATGTGAGTGCTAATAAGTGTACATTTTTCAATCCTTGTATTGAAACAATTCCCTCTTTTCAGAATAAAACAGTACACAGCACCTAACTTTCATTATTACAGCAAGGTAAATTACCTGTCTTAATTATTATAGAGCATCATAAGAATACCAGATAGTAGTGCCATTAGTTTTCTTTTTTTCGTTTAATGCCCATCCAAATGCCCTTTTCAGGCCAATGGTTAGCTTAGGTTTATTTAGATATGTTTTTATTTGGTGAGGTTGGTTGGTTGGGTGGTGGATTTTACTGTTGGGGGGGTGTTTGTATTTTTTTTACAGGTAAAAGAGCTAATTTCTTTGGGGCAATGCCCAGCAAAAGGCCCTTTTAAGGGCCATTGGCAGTTTAGTGTAGGCTAGGGTTTTTTTTAATTTTGAAGGTGCTTTTTTATTTCGATAGGGCTATTAGATTAGGACTAATTCGTTTTTTTTTTATAATTTCTTTTTTTCTTTTTTGTAATTTAGTGGGGGGGGTTTGTAAGTTAGAAAATTGTATTTTAATAATTTATTTTATTTTATTGTAATGTTAGCTTTTAGTGTAAGGAAGGTTAGGTTTTATTTTACAGGTAACTTTGTATTTATTTTAACTAGGTAGTTAGCAAATAGTTAATAACTATTTACTAACTAGTCTACCTAGTTGAAATAAATACAAACTTAGCTGTGAAATAAAAATAAAACCTAAGATAGCTACAATATAACTATTAGTTATATTGTAGCTAACTTAGGTTTTATTTTACAGGTACATATGTATTTAGTTTTAAATAGGAATTATTTAGGTAATAATTGTAAGGTTTATTTAGATTTATTTTAATTATATTTAAGTTAGGGGGTATTAGGTTTAGACATGGGCTTAGGGTTACGTTAGGGTTATGCTTAGGTTTAAGGGTTAATATATTTATTTAGTGTTAGTGATGTTAGGGTGTTAGGTTTAAACATAACTTTTTTTTTCCCCATAGACATCAATCGGGCTGCGTTACAGAGCTTTTGTTTCCGCAATCGCAGGTGTTAGGCTTCTTTTTTGCTGGCTCTCCCCATTGATGTCTATGGGGAAATCGTACACAAGCATGTCAAAGTAGCGCTTGTATTTCGGTGCAGTATGGAGCTCAACGCCACCATATCGCCCGCACAAGTCTGCTTTCTCAAAACCTGTAATAGCAGCGCTATAGGGAGGTGAAATAAGGCTGCTTTAGTGGCAGTCGTTAATTTCCCTATAGCGCTGAAAACTCGTAATCTAGCTGATTGTATTTTATTTCACTCAAGCACCCAGGTTTGAATAACTTATTGCTACACAGACTCTCTTTTAAACAAATTTACTATCTCATAAGACTTTTTTGATACATTAAAGGAACATCTAGTATATATGTTTCATGTATTGTGATTTTTAGAGATCTATAACAAAATATTTATTTCTGGTATTAATCTATTTATTTGATATATTTTAAACTTGGTAATACCTACATAGGTATATATCGACACCGGTGTCCTAATTTTACTATATTTTACAATTTTACCATTATTAGGTGGTTTATGCATTTGTATCAATAAATATATTTTGTTATTTACTTTTGGAAACCTCGTTTCATTCTTTTTCTTAAAACGCTATTTTTTAGGAGTATAGTGTTTTAATTTTGGGTTATCAGCAGCTTACTGGTGCATATAAGCTATACCTCTTGTTGTATCTACTAATGAAGGAATCAGCGGGAGATTGAGTATCCTAAAAAATGACTTGAGGAAGTTTGGTAGCAAGCTTAAAGCAAGGACCTCCAGGGTAATATTTTCAGAAATATATTAACATTTTAGAGCACTAGGCTGACTTTTCACTTGGGTACAATTTGTACAGTTAGGATGGATTACACCTGAATGACATGAATGTGTAATGTTCGTGGGATATTTCCCAATCAGACTAAACTTGGCCAGTAGTTTTCTTATCCCGGCGTCAAGTGGAAGGATAAGGAAATATCCCAGAACAAAGTGAGTTCAAGAAATGAGGTAAGCAGTACTGATGGTAGACAGGGCAGTCCTTCACAGAAACAAGAGAAAGGCAATCCAGCAGATTAGCAGTACAGGGGTAATCAGCACAATAGCCAGGAACAGGCAGAGGTCAGCAACAAAGGTAATCCAGCAGTTTAGCAGCTCAGGGGTAAACCAGGAGGATGGCCAGGAACAGGCAGAGGTCAGCAACAAAGTTAATCCAGCAGTTTAGCAGTTCAGCTGTAAAGCAGTAGAATGGTCAGACAGGCAGAGTTCAGCAATGGCAAGGCAATCCATCAACTTAGTGGTTAAACAAGCAGAGTTTTCAGGCAGAGTTCGGCAATGGTAAGGCAAACCAGCCATTCAGGGGTTAAACAGACAGAGTGGTAAGACAGCAGAGTTTAGCAATGGTAAGGCAATGCAGCAATTCAGGGGTTAAACAGGTAGAGTGGTCAGACAAGTAGAGTTCAGCAATTGTAAGGCAATCCAGCAATATCATCAGTACAAGCACCCAGGAAAACTCAAAGTGAATACCTATACTTGGGCAGTGAAGAGAAGTGAAGGAGGTACTTACATAGGCACCTTTTCGCACCAAGAAGACCTCCCAGGTGAATCTAGAGCGGCATTGGATACTACGATGTTCGGCAAAGACGTCATTGCCGTGCGCACACAACAACCACTGTGACCATGGCAATGGCCATGCTCACGAGCTGCGAGTCACGCCGCGATCATAGCCACGGCTATGATCATGGAGGAGCAGCGTGACAGGATGCAGATGTGTTGTTGGAGAGGATGGTAGCACGCTTAGAGAATCTTTTAAACTTGGCAAAAGGGGGAAGAATCAGTCCAAACATAATAGAACCGAGAGATCAGTCTGTGAATATCCCACACCTAGAATATCTCAAGGAAGGGATGACAGAAGGGTACAGTTTGGAAATGTCACATTAGAAAGTTTGGAGGAATGTACACCAAGTAGCAGCAGAAAGCACATGAAAAACAAATGTATGACAGCAAATGCAAGAAGCATGATGAGTAAAATGGGGATCTGGAACTCTAAGCTGCAGAAGAGGACTATGATATTATCAGTATAACTGAAACCTGGTGGGATGATTCAGATGACTGGGAAGATAACTTAGAGGGTTAAACTTTATAGATATGTGCATGGCGAAAAAATTTGGTTCGGATCGATTCGGATTTATTCGAATTCGGAAAAATTCAAATCAATTCGGTTCGGATTCATTTGGATTCAAATAAATTCAGCTGGATTCGGTTCGGTTCAGAAATTCGGTGGGATGTGCTGTGTATTAGACTAGTATTATGTACTTGTATATTAGGTGTAACCCATAGCAGAGTGATATAATCTAATATACTGTACAATACTAGTGTAATCCATGGCCATCCAAATCTACCGAATAAATCCGAACTAATTCGGATTTATTTGGTAAATTCTGCACTATTTTAATTCGGAAACCCGAATCGATCCGAATCCCGAATTTTACGAATTCGGCCGAATTTCCGAATCGATCCGAAATGAATCGCACATGTCTAATACTTTATTTAGGAGGGATGGGAGTAATAAAAGGGGTGGAGGAAGTTGCATGTATATTAAACCTGACCTTAAACCTACAATAAGGGAATTTATGTATGATGATACTGGGGATAATGTAGAGACCCTGTGGGTTGAAATTAAGAGTGGGGGAACAATATATAAAAAAATATTACTAGGAAAATGCTACAAGCCCCCCAACATTAGTGACATGGAGGAAACTCAACTACTAATGCAAATAGGAAAAGTTGCTTATAATACCAATGCTGTAATCATGGGATAATGTTAACTACCCTGACATAAACTGGGTCAATGAAACTAGTAATGCAACTAAGAGAGAGAGATTTGTAAATGTTCTCAGGGATAACTTCATGTAACAATTAATAGTGAAGCCAACTAGGAATAAAGCAATATTGCATTTAGTGCTATCAATCGATACAGATATAATATCAAACATAGAAGTCAAAGAACATTTGGATAACAGTGACCATAACATAGTCACATATGAAATCACTTTCCATAAGCAGTGTTATAAGGGTTCAACTAAGACTTTTAATTTTAAGAAATCACAATTAAATGATTTAAGGAAATCTTTAAACAATATAAATTGGAACAAAGTATTGTCTAATAAAAAACAAAGTTGCCAAAATTGAAAATGAAAGATTAATTGCAAAGGATTTTTAGTCAAGACCTAAAAGGTTTTTTAAGTACATAAATGACAACAACAAAAATCGAAGGACAAAATAGGTACATTAAAATGTGTGAAGGGTAGCATGATTAACAGTGACAGGGAGAAGGCTGAGGTACTAAACCAGTTATTTTCTTCAGTATACACAAGAGAGGAACCAATGGGAGATACTTTGAAACAAACTAGAACATACAAACCCATACCATTAACTGGGTTACCTCTAGAGGATATCAGGGAAAAAACTGGATAATATTAAGGTAAATAAAATTCCAGGCCCAGATGGAATACACCCAAGGGTTTTATGGAAATTTAGCACTGTTATAGCCAAACCTCTACTCTTATTTTTTTAAGACTCATTATCCTCAGGCATAGTACCCAAGGACTAGCGTAAAGCTTATGTGGTGCCACTTTTAAAAAGGGAAGAAGGGCTGATCCAGGAAGCTGTAGACCAGTTAGTCTGACATCAATAGTGGGGAAGACACTTGAAGGGATTATAAGGGATTATATTGATGAGTATATTCGTGTAAACAAGATTATCAATTCAAATAAGCCTGGTTTTATGAGAAATATATAATTTCAAACTAATCTAATTAGATTCTATGAGGAAATAGGTAAAAATATATATAAAGGGGAATCCGTTGATGTGATATACTTGGATTTTGCAAAGGTATTTGATAAAGAGATTAAAGTACAAAATTAAGGGACTGGGAATTTCAAAAAATGTTAGCTCATGGAAAAATTACTGGATAAAAGACAGGGAGCAACAAGTAGTAGCAAATGGATCATACTCAGATTGGACAAAGGTAATCAGTGGAGTCCCCCAGGGATCAGTACTGGGCCCTGTTCTTTTTCATATTTTTATTAATGACTTGAAGCAAAGATTAAATAGCAACATCTCTATTTTTGCAGAATATGCAAAGTTGTGTAAGGTCATTAGGTCAGTGAAGGATGAACTTGCTTTACAATGGGGATCTACAAAAAATAGAAGAATGAGCAGGTAAATGGAAAATAAGATTTATTAAGGGACAGTCTAGTCCAAAATAAACTTTCATGAATAAGATAAGATGTCATTTTAAACAACTTTCAAGTTTACTTTTATCACCAATTTTACTTTGTTTTCTTGGTATGCTTAGTTGAAGGCTAAACCTAGGAGATTCATATGCTAAGTTTTTAGACCTCGAAGGCTGCCTCTTATCTGAATGCATTTTGACAGTTTTTCCCTACTAGAGGGTGTTAGTTAATGTGTGTCATATAGATAACACTGTGTTCCCGCTTGTGGAGTTACCTAGGAGTAAGCGCTGATTGGCTAAAATGCAAGTCTGTTAAAAGAACTGAAATAAGGGGGCAGTTTGCAGAGGCTTAGATACAAGATAATCACAGAGGTAAAAAGTGAATTAATATAACTGTGTTGATTATGCAAAACTAAGGAATGGATAATAAAGGGATTATCTAACAATAAAAATTCTGGTGTAGACTGTGCGTTTAATACTGGAAAATGCAAGGTTCTACATTTTAAAAGTAAAAATTAGCAGGCAACCTATTATTTCAATTGTATTAGACTTACCAAAACAGAGGAGGAAAGGAATTTGGGAGTAGTAATAGATAACAAGCTAAAGATAGGTGCACAATGCAGGGCAGTGGATTTTAAGGCTAATAAGATACTAGCATGTGAGAAGCAGTGATGCAAGGGAGGAAAGCATAATTATGTCACTATATAAATCCTTAGTAAGACCTCATCTTGAGAATAGAGTGCAGTTCTGGGGACCAATCTCAGAAAAAGACATTGCAAACTTAGAAAAAGTTAAGAGAAGGACCATAAAGCTAATAAGGGGGAGAATTTAAGGTGAGAGGAGAGGTTATCCAAACTGGGTTTGTTTTCTTTAGAAAAAAGAGGCTTGAGAGGTGACATCATTACTTTATATAAATATATTCAAAGCCCATCAGGGGCGGACTGACAAGTCAGGCAAATCGGCCCTGGCCTGAGGGCCCGGCTTCTTAAAGGGACATTAAACACTTTCGGCTAGATTTAGAGTTCTGCGGCCAAAGGGGTGCGTTAGCTACGCGTGATTTTTCCCCCCGCACCTTTTAAATACCGCAGGTATTTAGAGTTCACAGAATGGCTGCGTTAGGCTCCAAAAAAGGGAGCGTAGAGCATATTTACTGCCACTGCAATTCTAAATACCAGCGTTGCTTACAGACGCGGCCAGCTTCAAAAACGTGCTCGTGCACGATTCCCCCATAGAAAACAATGGGGCAGTTTAACACCTGTAAAAAAGCAGCGTTCAGCTCCTAACGCAGCCCCATTGTTTACTATGGGGAAACACTTCGTAAGTCTGCACCTAACACCCTAACGTGTACCCCGAGTCTAAACACCCCTAACCTTACACTTATTAACTCCTAATCTGCCGCCCCCGCTATCGCTGACACCTGCATATTTTTTTAACCCCTAATCTGCCGCTCCGTATACCGCCGCAACCTACATTATCCCTATGTACCCCTAATCTGCTGCCCCTAACACCGCCGACCCCTATATTATATTTATTAACCCCTAATCTGCCCCCCACAACGTCGCCGCCAGCTACCTACAATAATTAACCCTTAATCTGCCGATCGGATCTCGCCGCTAGTCTAATAAATGGATTAACCCCTAAAGGTAAATCTAACCCTAACACTAACACCCCCCTAAGTTAAATCTAACGAAATAAATTAACTCTTATTATATAAATTATTCCTATTTAAAGCTAAATACTTACCTGTAAAATAAACCCTAATATAGCTACAATTTAAATTATAATTATATTGTAGCTATTTTAGGATTAATATTTATTTTACAGGAAACTTTGTAATTATTTTAAACAGGTACAATAGCTATTAAATAGTTAATAACTATTTAATAGCTAAAATAGTTAAAATAATTACAAAATTACCTGTAAAATAAATCCTAACCTAAGTTACAATTAAACCTAACACTACACTAGCAATAAATAAATTAAATAAAATACCTACAATTATCTACAATTAAACCTAACACTACACTATCAATAAATTAATTAAATAAAATACCTACAATTATCTACAATTAAACCTAATACTACACTATCAATAAATTAATTAAATACAATACCTACAAATAAATACAATGAAATAAGCTAACTAAAGTACAAAAAATAAAAAACAACTAAGTTACAAAAAATAAATTTTTTTTTACAAACATTAGAAAAATATTACAACAATTTTAAACTAATTACACCTACTCTAAGCCCCCTAATAAAATAACAAAGCCCCCAAAATAAAAAAATGCCCTACCCTATTCTAAATTAAAAAAGTTCAAAGCTCTTTTGCACGATTCCCCCATAGAAAACAATGGGGCAGTTTGAGCTGAAAAAAAACCTAACACCTGCAAAAAAGCAGCGTTCAGCTCCTAACGCAGCCCCATTGTTTACTATGGGGAAACACTTCCTAAGTCTGCACCTAACACCCTAACGTGTACCCCGAGTCTAAACACCCCTAACCTTACACTTGTTAACCCCTAATCTGCCGCCCCCGCTATCGCTGACACCTGCATATTTTTTTAACCCCTAATCTGCCGCTCCGTATACCGCTGCAACCTACATTATCCCTATGTACCCCTAATCTGCTGCCCCTAACACCGCCGACCCCTATATTATATTTATTAACCCCTAATCTGCCCCCACAACGTCGCCGCCAGCTACCTACAATAATTAACCCCTAATCTGCCGATCGGATCTCGCCGCTAGTCTAATAAATGGATTAACCCCTAAAGCTAAATCTAACCCTAACACTAACACCCCCCTAAGTTAAATCTAACGAAATAAATTAACTCTTATTATATAAATTATTCCTATTTAAAGCTAAATACTTACCTGTAAAATAAACCCTAATATAGCTACAATTTAAATTATAATTATATTGTAGCTATTTTAGGATTAATATTTATTTTACAGGAAACTTTGTAATTATTTTAAACAGGTACAATAGCTATTAAATAGTTAATAACTATTTAATAGCTAAAATAGTTAAAATAATTACAAAATTACCTGTAAAATAAATCCTAACCTAAGTTACAATTAAACCTAACACTACACTAGCAATAAATAAATTAAATAAAATACCTACAATTATCTACAATTAAACCTAACACTACACTATCAATAAATTAATTAAATAAAATACCTACAATTATCTACAATTAAACCTAATACTACACTATCAATAAATTAATTAAATACAATACCTACAAATAAATACAATGAAATAAGCTAACTAAAGTACAAAAAATAAAAAACAACTAAGTTACAAAAAATAAAAATTTTTTTACAAACATTAGAAAAATATTACAACAATTTTAAACTAATTACACCTACTCTAAGCCCCCTAATAAAATAACAAAGCCCCCAAAATAAAAAAATGCCCTACCCTATTCTAAATTAAAAAAGTTCAAAGCTCTTTTGCACGATTCCCCCATAGAAAACAATGGGGCAGTTTGAGCTGAAAAAAAACCTAACACCTGCAAAAAAGCAGCGTTCAGCTCCTAACGCAGCCCCATTGTTTACTATGGGGAAACACTTCCTAAGTCTGCACCTAACACCCTAACGTGTACCCCGAGTCTAAACACCCCTAACCTTACACTTGTTAACCCCTAATCTGCCGCCCCCGCTATCGCTGACACCTGCATATTTTTTTAACCCCTAATCTGCCGCTCCGTATACCGCTGCAACCTACATTATCCCTATGTACCCCTAATCTGCTGCCCCTAACACCGCCGACCCCTATATTATATTTATTAACCCCTAATCTGCCCCCACAACGTCGCCGCCAGCTACCTACAATAATTAACCCCTAATCTGCCGATCGGATCTCGCCGCTAGTCTAATAAATGGATTAACCCCTAAAGCTAAATCTAACCCTAACACTAACACCCCCCTAAGTTAAATCTAACGAAATAAATTAACTCTTATTATATAAATTATTCCTATTTAAAGCTAAATACTTACCTGTAAAATAAACCCTAATATAGCTACAATATAAATTATAATTATATTGTAGCTATTTTAGGATTAATATTTATTTTACAGGCAACCTTGTAATTATTTTAAACAGGTACAATAGCTATTAAATAGTTAATAACTATTTAATAGCTAAAATAGTTAAAATAATTACAAAATTACCTGTAAAATAAATCCTAACCTAAGTTACAATTAAACCTAACACTACACTAGCAATAAATAAATTAAATAAAATTCCTACAATTATCTACAATTAAACCTAACACTACACTATCAATAAATTAATTAAATAAAATACCTACAATTATCTACAATTAAACCTAACACTACACTATCAATAAATTAATTAAATACAATACCTACAAATAAATACAATGAAATAAACTAACTAAAGTACAAAAAATAAAAAAGAACTAAGTTACAAAAAATAAAAAAATATTTACAAACATTAGAAAAATATTACAACAATTTTAAACTAATTACACCTACTCTAAGCCCCCTAATAAAATAACAAAGCCCCCAAAATAAAAAAATGCCCTACCCTATTCTAAATTAAAAAAGTTCAAAGCTCTTTTACCTTACCAGCCCTGAAAAGGGCCCTTTGCGGGGCATGCCCCAAAGAATTCAGCTCTTTTGCCTGTAAAAAAAAACCATACAATACCCCCCCCAACATTACAACCCACCACCCACATACCCCTAATCTAACCCAAACCCCCCTTAAATAAACCTAACACTAAGCCCCTGAAGATCTCCCTACCTTGTCTTCACCTCACCGGGCTCAGCGATCGGTCCAGAAGAGGGTCCGAAGTCTTGATCCAAGCGGCGGCTGAAGAACTCCATCATCGGGCTGAAGTCGGAAGTCCATCATCGGGATGAAGTCTTCTATCAAGCCGCATCTTCAATCTTCTTTCTTCCGGAGCGGAGCCATCTTCTTCCCAGCCGACGCGGATCCAACCTCTTCAAGCGACGCCTACTCGACGAATGACGGTTCCTTTAAATGACGTCATCCAAGATGGCGTCCCTCGAATTCCGATTGGCTGATAGGATTCTATCAGCCAATCGGAATTAAGGTAGGAATATTCTGATTGGCTGATGGAATCAGCCAATCAGATTCAAGTTCAATCCGATTGGCTGATCCAATCAGCCAATCAGATTGAGCTCGCATTCTATTGGCTGATCGGAAGAGCCAATAGAATGCAAGCTCAATCTGATTGGCTGATTGGATCAGCCAATCGGATTGAACTTGAATCTGATTGGCTGATTCCATCAGCCAATCAGAATATTCCTACCTTAATTGCGATTGGCTGATAGAATCCTATCAGCCAATCGGAATTCGAGGGACGCCATCTTGGATGATGTCATTTAAAGGAACCGTCATTCGACGAGTAGGCGTCGCTTGAAGATGTTGGATCCACGTCGGCTGGGAAGAAGATGCCTCCGCTCCGCTCCGAAAGAAAGAAGATTGAAGATGCGGCTTGATAGAAGACTTCCTCCCGATGATGGACTTCCGACTTCAGCCCGATGATGGAGTTCTTCAGCCGCCGCTTGGATCAAGACTTCGGACCCTCTTCTGGACCGATCGCTGAACCCGGTGAGGTGAAGACAAAGTAGGGAGATCTTCAGGGGCTCGGTGTTAGGTTTGTTTAAGGGGGGTTTGGGTTAGATTAGGGGTATGTGGGTTGTGGGTTGTAATGTTGGGGGGGGTATTGTATGGGGGTTTTTTTACAGGCAAAAGAGCTGAATTCTTTGGGGCATGCCCCGCAAAGGGCCCTTTTCAGGGCTGGTAAGGTGAAAGAGCTTTGAACTTTTTTAATTTAGAATAGGGTAGGGCATTTTTTTATTTTGGGGGGCTTTGTTATTTTATTAGGGGGCTTAGAGTAGGTGTAATTAGTTTAAAATTGTTGTAATATTTTTCTAATGTTTGTAAATATTTTTTTATTTTTTGTAACTTAGTTCTTTTTTATTTTTTGTACTTTAGTTAGTTTATTTCATTGTATTTATTTGTAGGTATTGTATTTAATTAATTTATTGATAGTGTAGTGTTAGGTTTAATTGTAGATAATTGTAGGTATTTTATTTAATTAATTTATTGATAGTGTAGTGTTAGGTTTAATTGTAGATAATTGTAGGTATTTTATTTAATTTATGTATTGCTAGTGTAGTGTTAGGTTTAATTGTAACTTAGGTTAGGATTTATTTTACAGATAATTTTGTAATTATTTTAACTATTTTAGCTATTAAATAGTTATTGTACCTGTTTAAAATAATTACAAAGTTGCCTGTAAAATAAATATTAATCCTAAAATAGCTACAATATAATTATAATTTATATTGTAGCTATATTAGGGTTTATTTTACAGGTAAGTATTTAGCTTTAAATAGGAATAATTTATATAATAAGAGTTAATTTATTTCGTTAGATATAAATTATATTTAACTTAGGGGGGTGTTAGGGTTAAGGTTAGACTTAGCTTTAGGGGTTAATAAATGTATTATAGTAGCGGTGAGCTCCGGTCGGCAGATTAGGGGTTAATACTTGAAGTTAGGTGTTGGCGATGTTAGGGAGGGCAGATTAGGGGTTAATACTATTTATTATAGGGTTATTGAGGCGGGAGTGAGGCGGATTAGGGGTTAATAACTTTATTATAGTAGCGGTGAGCTAAGGTCTGCAGATTAGTGGTTAATAATTGTAGGTAGGTGGCGGCGACGTTGGGGGCGGCAGATTAGGGGTTAATAAATATAATATAGGGGTCGGCAATGTTAGGGGCAGCAGATTAGGGGTTCATAGGGATAACGTAGGTGGCAGCGGTGTGCGGTCGGCAGATTAGGGGTTAAAATTTTTTAATAGAGTGGCGGCGATGTGGGGGGACCTCAGTTTAGGGGTACATAGGTAGTTTATGGGTGTTAGTGTACTTTAGAGCACAGTAGTTAAGAGCTTTATAAACCGGCGTTAGCCCAAAAAGCTCTTAACTACTGACTTTTTTCTGCGGCTGGAGTTTTGTTGTTAGATTTCTAACGCTCACTTCAGCCAAGACTCTAAATACCGGCGTTAGGAAGATACCATTGAAAAGATAGGCTACGCAAATGGCGTAGGGGGATCTGCGGTATTGAAAAGTCGCGGCTGCAAAGTGAGCGTTAGACCCTTTCCTGACTGACTCCAAATACCAGAGGGCGGTAAAAAACAGCGTTAGGAGCCTCTAACGCTGGTTTTGAAGGCTACCGCCCAACTCTAAATCTAGCCGTTTGAGATGGTAATATAAAATGATAATTTGTTTATAATAAAACAACTCAGTAATATACTTTCATTATTTATTTTGTCCTCTTTGCCTGTAATTCCATTCTGAAATTGTGAGCTTTTCAGTTCCTGTTAGAAATGGAAGTGTAGAACACTGTTAAATCCAGCACAACCATTGGCTGCACACTCTAGTGACCTATGTATAACTGTCCCTAATTGGCCACAGCAAAGAAGGTAACACAAGTTACAACATGGCAGCTCCCAGTGTTTTATAGACACTAAAAGTTTAGACTTATTTTGTCACTTTTTAAACAACTAATGAAACTTTAAAAAATACATCTACATGTTAGTCATGGACTAATCTTTTCTTTGAATGCATCATTCTATCTAGCATGTATTTAGTGTTTAATGTCCCTTTAAAGGGGCCCTGCATCATACTGAAGCTCCATTTTTTTTTCTATTAAAATTTTTTAATATGACTTTATTTTTTATGCCTTTATTTTTTTATTTTATTTTTTTGCAGGGGGGGCGGGGGGGCCCACGCTCAGCAGCATGTTGTGACTCGTATCAGGAACTTATCTCAAGCAGGAGCTGGTTAGCCTAGCGGTATCTTCACTGTGACAAGTCCTGTCTCTGTCTGTAAATGAAAGAAAGACTGGACTCTGGAGCCGTGGAGCCTGTAAGTAAGCGGCAGCCTGCCCTGCAATATGTGGACCGGCCGGTGTGTATAAATCCGGAATCCGGTCCACATATTATCAAACTCCTACCTGCCCTGGCTCTCTGGCTGCTCAGCTCCGCCTCCACACACCGTGCGCACACTTGTAACTGTGCATTAGAGGCTCAGGCGGCAGGAGCTGCAGCAGACTGTTTGTAGCCACGTGAAGGAGCCAAGGAGGACAGGACACTGAGTCAGGACGGCTGAGGCTACATTCAACAACGAAGAGTCGACTAAGGTAAGTGTAAGTGAGGTGCCGGCTGCTGCCAGAGGGGGAGGGGGAGGGCTGCCTGTACTAGTCTACTTACTTATATATATATGTCCAGTCCATATGCGCTCTGAGATTGGTGCAGGGGCCTTAATAAGAATCAAATATCACAGGAAAAAAATGGGAGGATTTCTTCTCTTAAAACATATGACACACTTTTTTGAAAACATTAAGCTGAGGCCAAATAGGGTCTGTGTTGTAGTATGGGATTTTTATTTGACTCTATGGTTACAACACTGAACCTATAAGAAACTGGGAAGAGGTCTGTGACAGAGGGAACCTCAATAATATAAATCTCTATTATAAGGAACTGGGGAGGGGGTCTGTGTGTGTGTGACAGAGGGAACCTCTCTATAATATGATATATCTGTATATAAGGTGCTGGGGAGGGGTCAGTGTGTGTGAGACAGAAGGAACTTCTCTATAATATTATATATCTGTATATAAGGTTCTGGGGAGGGGTCAGTGTGTGTGTGAGACAGAGGGACCCTCTCTATAATATTATATATCTGTATATAAGGTACTGGGGAGGGGTCAGTGGGTGTGTGAGACAGAGGGACCCTCTCTATAATATTATATATCTGTATATAAGGAACTGGGAAGGGGGCTGTATGTGTGACAGAAGGAACCTCTCTATAATATTATATATCTGTATATAATGGGATTTTTATTTGACTCTATGGTTACAACACTGAACCTATAAGGAACTGGGTAGGGGGTCTGTGACAGAGGGAACCTCAATAATATAAATCTTTGTTATAAGGAACTGGGGAGGGGGTCTGTGTGTGTGAGACCGAGGTGACCTCTATTATATTATATATCTATATATAAGGTACTGGGGAGGGGTCAGTGTGTGTGTGAGACAGAGGGACCCTCTCTTTAATATTATATATCTGTATATAAGGAACTGGGAAGGGGGCTATATGTGTGACAGAAGGAACCTCTCTATAATATTATATATCTGTATATAATGGGATTTTTATTTGACTCTATGGTTACAACACTGAACCTATAAACAACTGGGGAGGGGTCTGTGACAGAGGGAACCTCAATAATATAAATCTTTATTATAAGGAACTGGGGAGGGGGTCTGTGTGTGTGACAGAGGGAACCTCTCTATAATTATGATATATCTGTATATAAGGTACTGGGGCGGGGTCAGTGTGTGTGAGACAGAGATGACCTCTCTATAATATTATATATCTGTATATAAGGTACAGGAGAGGGGTCAGTGTGTGTGTGAGACCGAGGTGACCTCTATAATATTATATATCTGTATATAAGGTACTGGAGAGGGGGCTGTGTGTGTGAGACAGGGGGAACCTCTCTATGATATTATATATCTGTATATAAGGTACTGGGGAGGGGACTGCGTGTGTGACAGAGGGGACCTCCCTATATGAGGCATAGGGAACCTCTACATTTTGTTAAATTTGTATTAATTAGGTTTTGGCAGGCGTTAGACCTCTCTATAGTACTGTATATCAGATGAGGGAGATGCAATAGGAGGGGAGCAGCAATGTTCTACTTGGAGCTAGCTGAGCATATTGGGTGAGCCAATTACAAGAGACATATATGTGCATCCACCAATCTTCAGCTAAATCCCAATAGTCCATTGCTGCTCCTGAACCTACCCAGGTATGCTTTTCAACCAATGATAGGAAGTGAATTAAGCAACTTAGATAATAGAAGTAAATTGTAATGAATGGTGTTTAAAATTGTATGTTTATTTTGATTAATTAAAGGGGCAGTAAAGTAATAATTAGACTTTCATGATTTAGACAGAGCATAACATTTTAAACAGCTTTCCAATTTACTTATATTATTTTATTTTCTTACTTCTCTTGTTATCCATTGCTGAAAAGTGTATCTAGGAAAGCTCAGGAGTAGCAAGGAACCTAGGTTCTAGCTGCTGATTGGTGGCTGCATATATATACCGATAGTCATTAGCTCACCCATGTGTTCAGTTAGAAACCAGTAGTGCATTGCTGCTCTTTCAGCAAATGATACCAAGAGAATGAAGCAAATTTGATAATAGAAGTAAACTGGAAAGTTGTTTAAAATTGTTCTGCTTAATTCATTAAAGAAATTGTTTGGGTTTCATGCTCCTGTAAAGTTTAATTTTGACTTTACTCTCCCTTTAAAATTGATTTCTCTAAACCTGCCCTGGTTTCAGTGAAAATGGAGATAGTTTTATCTTTATTTAGTATAGACGCCTACCTATAGGATCATGAATCTCTTATTTAAAGGAAATGATACAAATGAATGATTTTTACCTCTTTAGCTGCCAGTAAGTGATTTTACCCCCTTGTTTGCCCCTCATTACTTTCTGCTCCATACTGTAGTGCGTATAGGCATGGGGATTATTATTATTTTCTTGGCATAAGTACTTGCTAATTTACAATATTTAGTTCTTATTAAAAATATTTAAGAAAAAAATTGTCTCTTTCTATGGCAATTAAAAACATGGTGGGGGAGGGGCAAGGGAGGTGGGAGGGGCAAGGGAGGTGGGAGGGGCACATGAGATGTGGGGCAATAGGGTGGAGGAGGGGCAGAGGAGGTAGGTAGGTGGAGCAAAGAGGGGGTGGGGGGCCCTGCCACACTTTTTCCCGGGGGCCCTGGTTGGTCTCAGTCTGCCCCTGAGGCCCATATACTAGGGATGGGCGAATGTTTTGCAACATTCGAAAAATGAAACAAATTTTAACACATTCGTTCGTTCGAATCAAATTTCGAATGTTTATATAACATTCTAACATTCTATTTTCGAATGTTTGGTTTCGAATTTTACGATTACATTTGAAAATATTTGTTTTGAAAAATTCGAAATTTCGAATGTGGACATTCGATATAATTATAAACATTCGAAAACTGTAACATTCGAAATCTGTAAATAGCATTTGATTATAGAATTTTTAAGAATATTTGTTCTTATCAACATTAGGATTTATAATTCGAATTTCGGTAATAACATTCGTTCTAACATTTAAATTCGAAAATTTACACATTCGCCCATCCTAGGGATGCATTGCTTCACATCTGCATGCAGAGGGTTTTAGCTCTCTGGTTATAAATATATATACTATTTTTTTGTGCCTGGTTTTCACTACTAGAAAATGTTGGTATTTTGTGTCATTTTTGTTCATCTTTAATTAAAGTTCTTTATTTAAATTAAGTTTGGTTTTATTTGAATTTTAATGAATTAACATGAATGTCCTTTCTTTTCATGTATTTTGTCACATAAAAAAATAAATCCCTGGGGGGCGTGTCCTAGCCGCAGCCATAAGGAGTCGCAAGATTGAGAAGCTCTCTCTATAACTTCATAATTTGTCAGTTATTTCTTCTCTATCCAGCTATAATTACACATAAATTGTGAAACTAACAGAGGAAAAGCCAAGGAGTTGTTTGATACCAAATATTGCCTTGTCTACATCGGCAGCAAAAAACAATCTGAGGTTTCAAAGGACGACGGCTGCGGCCTCATACCTACTTTACATTCAACCATCCCCCCCCCCGGTTTGTTAGCAGCCGGGTAAAATAGTCGCATGCTAGTGAATATCTTAACTTTTCCTTGGCACCTTATACCTAGATATGGAGAGGGATTTCCAGGTGCAGATGCAGATAATGCTTGAAGGGCTGGAACTACAGATGCTCCGCAACTTTGAGGACTTACGCCACACCTTGCAAACAGCCAGGGGTAAGGAAGACCATGAGCCATCTGGAGCGGCAGAGGTGATGGGAATCGCTCTGCAGCAGGGGAAATCTGGTCTGGGTGGGCAACACCACTCACTAAAGCTCACATGCGATCCTCCGTCTGGTCTGGAAATGGAGGAGCTAGTAACTCCGCAGGGGGCCTTCTCTAAGCGAGAACTTGAACCACTACAGGACGGATCCAGTACTCACCTTCTTGCTACAGCTAATAATGATCTGCAGAGTAATGACAATATGGAGAAACCAGAGAGCATGCAAGCTTTAAGCAACACTGAGATCATCTATTCTCCCGGAGCCGCCTCCTGCACTCATAACTACCAGGCGAAGAATTCCACTGGACTCCCCTTAATCCTCTTTCCGGGAGGCGATAGGGCCTTAGGGAAGACATCTGTCTCTGTTAATAAGCAGCGGAGTAGCAGTCGGCGATCCAACAGAATGGGTAATATGGAAGTTATCGTCACAAGTAGCTCACGCTTACCCACATCTAAAGATCTGATCTATGCAGGATTATCGATTCCTGGGCCATCAAGCGGGGTGGCTGACTTTTTCATATGTAACTGTCCTGATCCAGACCAGTCATTTAGGAGAGGAGTGGGCTAATCATTAGGACTTATTTTCCCATGTGAAGTACTGGATATCACTGCTCTAAGTTACGATCCACTCTTCTGTAAATCTATGTTTTTGAGCCCTACGTGCTGATGTGATTCCCTATATATATATATGTTTTAGCACTCCTGAGCCTGATGTGCTCAGTACATTATCCATGTGGACGCTCTTAACTTCTGATCTAGCTCAATTATTTCCCCAGCCACAGTTCTGATTTGTTTTAAATGTTATAAGGATAACCTCATTGATTATTTTACATCCAAACCCAGGGACTAAGCTTTCTTTCTGCTGATGTACAAGATTTAATGATGAGTCTCCAGTCTAATTTATAGTGGGGGTATGCTGTCTTACAGTTGGAGGGTGATGCTATGCTATACTCAAAAGGTGACCATTAGGCTATATTGTTAGATAAATCATAATGGATATTGCTGCTAGATATCTATGATTATGTATTCCTTTTTTATGCAGCTATTAGATAGATGTTCTAGGTGTTTCATGAGAGAAGCAGGAAGCAGCATCACTACGGGGCAGATATCTACTATAGCTTTGGTTAAAGGTTCCCTTCCTGGATGTGAGGTAAAAGTAGCTTTTGTCTTAGTATACTATAGTGGTTCATACTAATAGGCATTTCACTCAACCTGATCTTTTTATCTGCCATAAATGAATGTACACTGGGACAAAGACCTTTTCCTTACCTGCTCCTGGCTCACAGTCACCCCAAGTTTTATGCCTTAATACTTGTTACTTAGGTCCTTAGCCAATATCAGTTCTACTTTAGCATTACGCATTATGTCTACAACTGAACTTTTATCACATCTGCACCCTGACCTGTTCAAGGATACATGTGTATATATATATATATATATATATATATATATATATATATATATATATATTCTAGTCAACATGCCTACTTGCTATATCTATGGTTACCCCATTCTCTCTTGTAAATACTTATTCCTGACATCCCCTTTTTTTTTCCCCTTTTTTTGTTTTTGTTTTTTTTTACTGCCCACCCCTCCACAATTAGATGTTAATATTCTAATAGGCATATACTACCCCCTCTAAACGAATATACTCAGTACCCTCTCCATGTCATAGTATACTCACTAGCCCAACTAAAAACCATATTACTTCATCTACCCCTCTTCTCCCTTTTACGAGTGGCTCTTGCCCACTGACCTTCTTCCCCAATATCCCCTAAAAGAAAAAGAGGTTCCAGTTATGTTTGTTTAGTCCTTTTGTTAATATTATCCCTATTTCAGTTACCTATCGTTCTAAAGAATGTCTGATTTCCTATCTTTCATATACAGGTAGTCATTATGTATGCCTTACCGTTGTTTGTGCAATGGAGAACTATGAAGTTTGTGAACTATATATGAACAATTCTTTATAAGTGAATTGCTACTCAATTTAGATTTTCAGCTCTCCTATTCCCCAGACTGACGTTTTATTACTAGCAAAACATGCAGTTACCTGTGGGTATTAATATCTTTATCTAAGATGTCACTGTATATTTCTTTAATTGTTGACTTACAAACTAACGACTAGATTTAGAGTTCTGCGGCCAAAGGGGTGCGTTAGCTACGCGTGCTTTTTTCCCCGCACCTTTTAAATACCGCTGGTATTTAGAGTTCACAGAAGGGCTGCGTTAGGCTCCAAAAAGGGAGCGTAGAGCATAATTTACCGCCACTGCAACTCTCAATACCAGCGGTGCTTATGGACGCGGCCAGCTTCAAAAACGTGCTTGTGCACGATTCCCCCATAGGAAACAATGGGGCCGTTTGAGCTGAAAAATAACCTAACACCTGCAAAAAAGCAGCGTTCAGCTCCTAACGCAGCCCCATTGTTTCCTATGGGGAAACACTCCCTAAGTCTGCACCTAACACCCTAACATGTACCCCGAGTCTAAACACCCCTAACATTATACTTATTAACCCCTAATCTGCCACCCCCGCTATCGCTGACCCCTGCATATTATTATTAACCCCTAATCTGCCGCTCCGTACACCGCCGCAACCTACGTTATCCCTATGAACCCCTAATCTGCTGCCCCTAACCCCCGCCGACCCCTATATTATATTTATTACCCCCTAATCTGCCCCCCCAACGTCAACGCTACCTACCTACAATTATTAACCCCTAATCTGCCGACCGGACCTCACCTCTACTCTAATAAATGTATTAACCCCTAAAGCTAAGTCTAACCCTAACCCTAACACCCCCCTAAGTTAAATATAATTTTTATCTAACGAAATAAAATAAATCTTATTAAATAAATTATTCCTATTTAAAGCTAAATACTTACCTGTAAAATAAACCCTAATATAGCTACAATATAAATTATAATTATACTGTAGCTATTTTAGGATTAATATTTATTTTACAGGCAACTTTGTATTTATTTTAACCAGGTACAATAGCTATTAAATAGTTAATAACTATTTAATTGCTACCTAGTTAAAATAATTATAAAATTACCTGTAAAATAAATCCTAACCTAAGTTACAATTAAACCTAACACTACACTGTCAATAAATAAATTAAATACCTACAAATAAATACACTAACTAAAGTACAAAAAATAAAAAAAGAACTAAGTTACAAAAAATAAAAAAATAATTTACAAACATTATAAAAATATTACAACAATTTTAAGCTAATTGCACCTACTCTAAGCCCCCTACTAAAATAACAAAGCCCCCCAAAATAAAAAAAATGCCCTACCCTATTCTAAAATAAAAATTGAAAAGCTCTTTTACCTTACCAGCCCTTAAAAGGGCCTTTTGCAGGGCATGCCCCAAAGAATTCTGCTCTTTTGCCTGTAAAAAAAACCCATACAATACCAACCCCCAACATTACAACCCACCACACACATACCCCTAATCTAACCCAAACCCCCCTTAAATAAACCTAACACTAAGCCCATGAAGATCTTCCTACCTTATCTTCACCACGCCGGGTATCACCGATCCTGTAAGGAATCCCTTTAATTCCCTTATGCTGTGCCTTTAAGGAGATCAACTCCTCCCTATAAATGGCCACATCCTGCCTAACTCAATGCTGGATTATTGAAGTTCAACCTTGATGCTTCAGCCTTTTGCTTACTCTGTTATACTTGTTAAGAAAACCTCTTTTGAGAAGCGCTGCTTGTCAAAGTATATTTCGGTCTTACCGGAGTTCCGCTCTTCCTACCTGAGGGACACAGATTCTGAGCGCTAAGCCCTACGTCATCAGCTACGGCCCTCTGAACTGCAGCAGCGTCTCTCCTACCACACTGAGACGCCGGGTGAAAAACCTTAAGCTGCCTGACCAGAACGCGGATCTCTTCACCTCCGCTCATAACATCACACTGGAATATCAGTTGTAGTGGAACCGAGGTATGAACTGTTACTATATTCCCATATCGCCTTAAGCTTATTTCTTGTTGTTTTTGCACCCCAGACTTCAGGCATTAAGTAGAAGGCAATAGCAAGTCACAATCTGTAACTTAGGAATATCCTTTTATGTTAGTTACAGTTGTGACACAAACTACTATTTTCTCCTTGTTGTTTACTGTGAACTGTCAAACTCATAAATATCCAGATTTATTGAGTTGTAACTCTTATACTTAACTTGATGATACAAATAGTAATGACATCCATGAAATATATTACAGATCCGTCCAGAAGAGGGTCCGAAGTCTTCCTCCTATCCGGGCGATGTCTTCATCCAAGCAGGGGCTGAAGAGGTCCATCATCCGGCTGAAGTCTTCATTCAAGCGGGGGCTGAAGAGGTCCATCATCCGGCTGAAGTCTTCATCCAAGCGGGGGCTGAAGAGGTCCATCATCCGGCTGAAGTCTTCTATCAAGCGGCATCTTCAATCTTCTTTCTTCCGGCTCCATCTTCATCCCGCCGACGTGGAACATCCTTCCTCCACGACGAACTCCCGACGAATGAAGGTTCCTTTAAGGGACGTCATCCAAGATGGCGTCCCTCGAATTCCGATTGGCTGATAGGATTCTATCAGCCAATCGGAATTAAGGTAGGAAAATTCTGATTGGCTGATTGAATCAGCCAATCAGATTCAAGTTCAATCCGATTGGCTGATTGGATCAGCCAATCAGATAGAGCTTGCATTCTATTGGCTGATAGGAACAGATATTTAACTTAGGGGGGTGTTAGGGTTAGACTTAGCTTTAGGGGTTAATACATTTATTAGAGTAGCGGTGAGGTCCGGTCGGCAGATAAGGGGTTAATAATTGTAGGTAAGGTAGCGGCGATGTGGTGGGGGGCAGATTAGGGGTTAATAAATATTATGTAGGTGTCGGCGGTGTTAGGAGCAGCAGATTAGGGGTACATAGGGATAATGTAGGTTGCGGCGGTGTGCGGTCGGCAGATTAGGGGTTAAAAAAATTTAATAGAGTGGCGGCGATGTGGGGGGCCTTGGTTTAGGGGTACATAGGTAATTTATGGGTGTTAGTGTACTTTAGAGCACAGTAGTTAAGAGCTTTATGAACCGGCGTTAGCCCAGAAAGCTCTTAACTCCTGGCTTTTCTCTGCGGCTGGAGTCTTGTCGTTAGATTTCTAACGCTCACTTCAGCCAACACTCTAAATACCGGCGTTAGAAAGATCCCATGGAAAAGATAGGATACGCAATTGGCGTAGGGGGATCTGCGGTATGGAAAAGTCACGGCTGGAAAGTGAGCGTTAGACCCTTTCCTGACTGACTCTAAATACCAGCGGGCGGTAAAAACCAGCGTTAGGACCCCCTAACGCTGGTTTTGACGGCTAACGCAGAACTGTAAATCTAGGCGTATGTGTTTCCCTTAATGCTGTATCATTTAACAACCTCAATAAAAAAATAGTTTAAAAAAAAAAAAATCCCTGAGTGTCAGTGCACACCCTAATGAAATATGCTGTGCACACCCATGGTTATTTATATACAGGGAGTGCAGAATTATTAGGCAAGTTGTATTTTTGAGGATTAATTTTATTATTGAACAACAACCATGTTCTCAATGAACCCAAAAAACTCATTAATATCAAAGCTGAATAGTTTTGGAAGTAGTTTTTAGTTTGTTTTTAGTTATAGCTATTTTAGGGGGATATCTGTGTGTGCAGGTGACTATTACTGTGCATAATTATTAGGCAACTTAACAAAAAACAAATATATACCCATTTCAATTATTTATTTTTACCAGTGAAACCAATATAACATCTCAACATTCACAAATATACATTTCTGACATTCAAAAACAAAACAAAAACAAATCAGTGACCAATATAGCCACCTTTCTTTGCAAGGATACTCAAAAGCCTGCCATCCATGGATTCTGTCAGTGTTTTGATCTGTTCACCATCAACATTGCGTGCAGCAGCAACCACAGCCTCCCAGACACTGTTCAGAGAGGTGTACTGTTTTCCCTCCTTGTAAATCTCACATTTGATGATGGACCACAGGTTCTCAATGGGGTTCAGATCAGGTGAACAAGGAGGCCATGTCATTAGATTTTCTTCTTTTATACCCTTTCTTGCCAGCCACGCTGTGGAGTACTTGACGCGTGTGATGGAGCATTGTCCTGCATGAAAATCATGTTTTTCTTGAAGGATGCAGACTTCTTCCTGTACCACTGCTTGAAGAAGGTGTCTTCCAGAAACTGGCAGTAGGACTGGGAGTTGAGCTTGACTCCATCCTCAACCCGAAAAGGCCCCACAAGCTCATCTTTGATGATACCAGCCCAAACCAGTACTCCACCTCCACCTTGCTGGCGTCTGAGTCGGACTGGAGCTCTCTGCCCTTTACCAATCCAGCCACGGGCCCATCCATCTGGCCCATCAAGACTCACTCTCATTTCATCAGTCCATAAAACCTTAGAAAAATCAGTCTTGAGATATTTCTTGGCCCAGTCTTGACATTTCAGCTTGTGTGTCTTGTTCAGTGGTGGTCGTCTTTCAGCCTTTCTTACCTTGGCCATGTCTCTGAGTATTGCACACCTTGTGCTTTTGGGCACTCCAGTGATGTTGCAGCTCTGAAATATGGCCAAACTGGTGGCAAGTGGCATCTTGGCAGCTGCACGCTTGACTTTTCTCAGTTCATGGGCAGTCATTTTGCGCCTTGGTTTTTCCACACGCTTCTTGCGACCCTGTTGACTATTTTGAATGAAACGCTTGATTGTTCGATGATCACGCTTCAGAAGCTTTGCAATTTTAAGAGTGCTGCATCCCTCTGCAAGATATCTCACTATTTTTGACTTTTCTGAGCCTGTTAAGTCCTTCTTTTGACCCATTTTGCCAAAGGAAAGGAAGTTGCCTAATAATTATGCACACCTGATATTGGGTGTTGATGTCATTAGACCACACCCCTTCTCATTACAGAGATGCACATCACCAAATATGCTTAATTGGTAGTAGGCTTTCGAGCCTATACAGCTTGGAGTAAGACAACATGCATAAAGAGGATGATGTGGTCAAAATACTCATTTGCCTAATAATTCTGCACTCCCTGTATACATGAAAACTATTAACTAAAGAATCTGTTCCTCTTAAATCATATTTACTGTATTGTTCCGCATATAGGCCGCACTTTTTTCCCTTGATTTGTAGCTTTTAATTTGCAGTGCGGCCTATATGCGGAACGCGGCCATTAATCGGGTGCTTTTGGCAATATCATACATGCACAGTATAGCCTAACTTCCAGTGCACCCTGTGGCCTTATGGGTGTTGTAGTCCGCCGAAGTTGGGTAGGAGGTTAGTTTGTAGGTGGGGGACATGCGCGAGCACTTTGGACAATAACCAAAGAGCAGCTCTTTGCAAGTAACTTGCCGTTTTAAGTGTTGCATCCTATAGTGTAATGTGCTGTGTGCGAGCAGTCTGTATTTTGCAGGGGAAATATGTAAATAAGTTATGTGCCTAAAAGGATATGAGGTTTAAAGTGCTGCGTCCTATTTGTTTCATAGTGGTTATAGTGTAATGTCCTGTGTGCGATCGACCTGTATCTTGGAGGGGAAATATGGAAATAAGTTATGTGCCTAAAAGGAAATGAGGCAGAATGCAGTTTGCTAAAAGGAGCAATTAAATAATTACCACTCACCATTGTCGTGATTATCGTGCAAACTTTTGGGGCTTTTTCTAAGCATTATTATGTAATCTGTTTCTTCTTTACATAAAAATTAAATTTCTTCAAAATGGCAGAAAACTTTAACCCCTTAACGATCAATGACAAAAAATTGTCGTTAACGACCAACGACGTACCCTGTACGTCCTGATCGCTTCCAGACGCTTTCAAGGTATTGCCGTCATGCCTCGATATTGAGGCATCCCTGCAATACCTTTTTTTGCACACACGATGCAGAGAAGGCCACTCTGTGGCCCTCTCTGCATCAGCCAGCGATGGTGCCAATCGTTGGTGGGTGGGAGCAGCTGCAGGGAGGCGGGTGGGCGGCCCATCGCTGGACTAGATCAGGCCGCTGTTCCAGGAAGGGGGATGGGAGCGCACAAGGGGGACGGGAGAGCGCATGCACGAGGGGGGCGCATGCGAGCCATCTGTGCCAGAGGGAGAGGGAGGGGGAAAATAATTGTTTGGAATGAGATCTCTGAGGGAGAGGGGGTAGAATATTTAGGGGGGCAGCTACACAATGGAAAAATTGGGTAAAATCAAAATAATTTTAAAAAAAATTAGCAAATTTGTTAAGAAACTGGGTACTGGCAGGCAGCTACCAGTCCCTAAAATGGCCACAAATAGGAAGGGGGGGGTAGTTTAAGAGAGCTGTTTGGGGGGAGATCGTGGAGGTTGGGGGTTTGGGAAAACCTGCAGAAACTATTTATACATTTTTTTAAAATGCTTAAAAAAAAGGCTTTTATTTTAGTACTGGTAGACTTTCTGCCAGTACTTAAAATGGCGGTGATGATTGTGGGATGGGGGAGGGAAGAGAGCTGTTTGTGAGGGGTCAGGGAGGGATCAGGGGGTTTTACAACCATTTGTGCCATAATTGCACAAGCTGTTTGTAAATAATGTCAGTGAGAAACCTAAAGATTGTGAAAAAGTTAGTGATTTTTTTTTATTTGATCGCATTTGGCGGTGAAATGGTGGCATGAAATATACCAAAATGGGCCTAGATCAATACTTTGGGTTGTCTACTAAACAAAAATATATACATGTCAAGGGATAGTCAGGGATTCCTGACAGATATCAGTGTTATAACGTAACTATCGCTAATTTTGAAAATAAAAAATGGTTTGGAAATAGCGAAGTGCTACTTGTATTTATTGCCCTATAACTTGCAAAAAAAGGAAAGAACATGTAAACATTGGGTATTTCTAAACTCAGGACAAAATTTAGAAACTATTTAGCATGGGTGCTTTTTGGTGGTTGTAGATGAGTAACAGATTTTGGGGGTCAAAGTTAGAAAAAGTGTGTTTTTTTTTCATTTTTTTAGAAAGTCCATTTAATGGCGAGAACAACCGTATATAATATGTGTGGGTACAGTAAATGAGTAAGAGGAAAATTACAGCTAAACACAAACACCACAGAAATGTTTAAATAGCCCTATCCCAAACGGTCAGAAAATGGAAAAGTGGTCTGGTCACTAAAGGGTTAAGGGTGCGGCCTATAATCAGGTGCAGCATATATGCGGCAAAATACAGGTATGTATCTACACCTATGTGAATGTTCTTCATATTGTGTTACAAGATGTTATGCGCGCTATAGGGAAATTAAAGAACACAACAAAAGTTGCGTTATTTAACCCCCTATAGCGCAGCCATTACAAGTTTTCAAACAGCCGGCTTGTGCGTGCGATATGGTAGTTTTAAGCTCCATACCGCACACAATTTAAGCGCTGTTTTGACATGCTTGTGCACGCTTTCCCCATAAACATCAATGGGGAGGTGTCAGAAAAAAACCTAAGACCTAAAGTGCGGAATGAAAAGCTCCGTAACGCAGCCCCATTGATGTCTATGGGGAAAAAAAAGTTACATTTAAACCTAACACCATAACATAAACCCTAAGTCTAAACACCCCTAATCTGCCGCCCCCAACATCGCCGACACCTATTGCTGCCACCGAAAAATAAAGCTATTAACCCCTAATATGCCACTCTCGATATCGCCGCAACTATACTAAAGTTATTAACCCCTATTCCCCTGCACCCCAACATCGCCCACCATATAATAAATATATTAACCCTATTTATTAACCCCTAATATGCCACTCTCGATATCGCCGCCACTATACTAAAGTTATTAACCCCTATTCCCCTGCACCCCAACATCGCCCACCATATAATAAATATATTAACCCTATTTCGCCACTCCCCGACATCACCGTCACTGAATAAAGCTAATATCCCCTAAACCTCTGGCCTCCCACATCACTACCACGAAATAAATCTATTAACCCCTAAACTGCCAGCCCCCCACATCGCAACAACCTAAATTAAACTATATAAACCCCTAAACCTAACCCTAATGTAACCCTAAACCTAACCCTAAACCTAACCCCCCCCCTAACTTTAACATAATTAAAATAGAGCTAAATTAAACTTACAATTATTAACTAAATAATTACTATTTAAAACTAAATACATACTTACCTGTGAAATAAAACCTAAGCTAGCTACAATATAACTAATAGTTATATTGTAGCTAGCTTAGGTTTTATTTATTTTTTCACAGGTAAGATTGTATTTATTTTAACTAGGTAGACAAGCTAGTAAATAGTTATTAAGATCTTTTTCCTGCCCTAAAAGGGCATTCAGCTCTTTTATGAAATGCCCAAGCCCTAATCTAATAATAAAAACCCACCCCAAAATGAAAAAAATACATTGCACAAAATAACAAATTATCAAAAATAATAAAAATTATTCCTATTCTTATATCCATTTAAAAAAAAAAAAACACCCCAAAATAAAAACCTAATCTGGAATAAACTACCCATAGCCCTTAAAAGGGCCTTTTGTATGGAATTGCCCTAAGTTAACCAGCTCTTTTACATGAAAAAAACACACAAAGACCCACTAACATTACAAACCCCCACCCCCCCAAACCTACAAAATAAAAAAACTATCTAAAAAACCTAAGCTACCCATTGCCCTGAAAAGGGCATTTGTATGGGCATTGCCCTTAAAAGGGCATTTAGCTCTTTTGCATTGCCCTGAAAAGGGCATTTAGCTCATTTACGAATAGCCCAAACCCTAAACTAAAAAAAAACCCACCCAAAAACCCTTAAAACAACTAACCCCCGAAGATTCACTTACAGTTTTTGAAGTCCCGCTTGAACGATCTTCATCCAGGTGGCGAAGTCCTCATCCAGGCGGCGAGAAGTCTTCATCCAGGCGGTGAAGTCCTCATCCAGGCGGCGAGAAGTCTTCATCCAGGCGGCCTCTTTTATCTTCATCCAGGGAGCATCCTCTTTATACGGTCGATTTTGGAAATTCAAATCAGCCAATCGGATGAGAGCTACTGAAATCCTATTTGCTCTCATATGATTGGCTGATTTGAATTTCCAAAATCAAATCAGCCAAAAGGAATGCAAGGGACGCCATTTTGAATAGGCTTTCTTGCATTGAAGATTCAGTATACGTCAGCGACCGTATGAAAAGGATGCTCCACATCGGATGTCTTCTGGATTGACCCGCTCTGCGCTGCCGGGATGAAGGTAGAAGATGCCGCCTGGATAAAGATAGAAGAAGCCACCTGGATGAAGACTTCTCGCCGCCTGGATGAGGACTTCGCCGCCTGGATGAAAATAGAAGAGGCCGCCTGGATGAAGACTTCTCGCCACCTGGATGAGGACTTCGCTAACCTTTTTTTAAGGGTTTTTGGGTGGGTTTTTTTTTTAGTTTAGGGTTTGGGCTATTCGTAAACTAGCTAAATGCCCTTTTCAGGGCAATGCAAAAGAGCTTTATGCCCTGTTAAGGGCAATGCCCATACAAATGCCCTTATCAGGGCAATAGGTAGCTTAGGTTTTTGTTAGAGTTAGGTTTTTTATTTTAGGGTGTTGGTTGGGTGGTGGGTTTTACTGTTGAGGGGATCTTTGTATTTTTTTACAGGTAAAATAGCAGTTTAACTTAGGGCAATGCCCTACAAAAGGCCCTTTTAAGTGCTATTCGTAGTTTATTGTACACTAGGTTTTTTTTATTTTGGGGGGCTTTTTATTTTTATATGGCTATTAGATTAGGTGCAGTTCTTTTTTATTTTTGATAATTTTGTTTGTTATTTTTCGTAATTTAATGTTTGTTATTTTTTGTAATTTAGTATTTTTTATTTTTTGTAATTAGATAGTTTGTAATTTTTAAAGTAGTGTTAGGATTTTTGTAATGTGTAATTTAGTTTATTTAAGTGGTAGTTAGTTTAATTTCAGTTTAATAGTTATATTAGTTTAATTGTTAGTTTAAACTTACGCCTAGATTTAGAGTTCTGCGTTAGCCGTCAAAAGCAGCGTTAAGGGCTCCTAACGCTGCTTTTTACTGCCCGCTGGTATTTAGAGTCAGCCAGGAAAGGGTCTAACGCTCACTTCCAAGCCGCGACTTTTCCATACCGCAGATCCCCTAACGCCAATTGCGTATCCTATCTTTTCAATGGGATCTTCCTAACACTGGTATTTAGAGTCTTGGCTGAAGTGAGCGGTAGAGCCTCTACCGACAAGACTCCATCCGCAGAAAAAAGTCAGTAGTTAAGAGCTTTCTGGGCTAACGCCGGTTTATAAAGCTTTTAACTACTGTGCTCTAAAGTACACTAACACCATAAATTACCTATGTACCCCTAAACCGAGGTCCCCCCACATCGCCGCCACTCTAATAAATATTTTTAACCCCTAATCTGCCGACCGTATATCACCGCCACCTACATTATCCCTATGTACCCCTAATCTGCTGCCCCTAACATCGCCGACACCTACATAATATTTATTAACCCCTAATCTGCCCCCCCAACGTCACCGCCACCTACCTACACTTATAAACCCCTAATCTGCCGACCAGACCTAGCCGCTACTCTAATAAATGTATTAACCCCTAAACCACCTCACTCCCGCCTCAAAAACCCTATAATAAATAGTATTAACCACTAATCTGCCCTCCCTAACATCGCCGACACCTAACTTCAAGTATTAACCCCTAATCTGCCGACCGGACCTCGCCGCTACTCTAATAAATGTATTAACCCCTAAAGCTAAGTCTAACCCTAACCCTAACACCACCCTAAATTAAATATAATTTTAATCTAACGAAATAAATTAAATATTATTAACTAAAGTCTTCCTATTTAAAACTAAATACTTACCTGTAAAATAAACCCATATATAGCTACAATATAACAAATAATTATATTGTAGCTATTTTAGGATTTATATTTATTTTACATTCAACTTTGTATTTATTTTAACTAGGTACAATAGCTATTAAATAGTTATTTACTATTTAATAGCTACCTAGTTAAAATAATTACAAAATTACCTGTAAAAAAAATCCTAACCTAAGTTACAATTAAACCTAACACTACACTATCAATAAATAAATTAAATCAATTATCTACAAGTACCTACAATTAAATAAACTAAACTAAATTACAAAAAAAACAAAACACTAAATTACAAAAAATAACAAAAGATTACCCCTAATAAAATAACAAAGCCCCCCAAAATAAAATCCCTACCCTAATCTAAATTAAAATAGTTAACAGCTCTATTACCTTACCAGCCCTTAAATGGGCTTTTTGCGGGGCATGTCCCAAAGAAATCAGCTCTTTTGCCTGTAAAAAAAACACAATACCACCCCCCAACATTACAACCCACCACCCACATACCCCTACTCTAACCCAAACCCCCCTTAAATAAACCTAACACTACCCCACTGAAGATCTCCCTTCCTTGAGTCGTCTTCACCCAACCGGGCCGAACTCTTCATCCGATGGACCAAAAGAAGACATCCGGAGCGGCAGACGTCTTCATCCTATCCGGGCAGAAGAGGACATCCGGACCGGTAGACATCTTCATCCAAGCGGCATCTTCTATCTTCATCCATCCGACGAGGAGCGGCTCCATCTTCAAGACCTCTGGCGCGGAACATCCTTCTTCAACGACGACTACCCGACGAATGAAGGTTCCTTTAAGTGGCGTCATCCAAGATGGCGTCCCTCGAATTCCGATTGGCTGATAGGATTCTATCAGCCAATCGGAATTAAGGTAGGAAAAATCTGATTGGCTGATTGAATCAGCCAATCAGATTGAGCTTGCATTCTATTGGCTGTTCCGATCAGCCAATAGAATGCAAACTCAATCTGATTGGCTGATTGGATCAGCCAATCGGATTGAACTTGAATCTGATTGGCTGATTCAATACTGAGCCTACCTAGGTTTAGAAAGTTGTTTGAAATTGCATGCCCTATCTAAATCATAAAAGTTTAATTCGGACTTTACTATTCCTTAAAATATTGAATTAAGTCAATTTGATCCAATCTATACTATAATTGCGTTTGTAATGTCCGTCGCCGTCGGCAGTTGCGCACGCATCCTCAATGGAATGTTGGCAGTGCGAGGACCAAAGAATTCACCTAGATGCAGCGAATCTGCATCCGGGTGAATTCCGAAAATGGCAGAGTGGTGAAAGAATCCACCGAAGGTGGATTCTTTTTGCAATCCTCCGTGATGCAGCGTAAGCTGCATCCCGGTGGATGCAGCAAAGGCAAACGGAGCATTACAAAAGCAACACCAAATTGCCCACATTAAAGTATTTAAAAATAAACAACTAACGACCCGCATCAAGTATTAACAAAAAAAAACACCGCCCGCACGAAATATAACAAAAAAAAAAATCATACACAAAGAGGCCTATTTATCAAGCTGTCAACCGCAAATATGCTGGAATTCCGCAGCGTATTTGTGGCGAGCCTGATTCTCCTTAGTTATTAAAGCCCACAGACCAGCAAAAGTAGAATTTTGTGATGTAACATACGATCCTCCGGTCTCAGTCTGACACAGATTGATGCTTACGTCACTACAGATGTTCTGAATACAAATTCGGCACTATCTGACTACTTTTGCAAGTTATCAAATTTCTGCCAGGTACGCTCAGTACTATTCCAGCCCAGCGTACCTGGTTTTCAATCCGCCGCCTTGGAAGCGGATGCCATAGGAATCAATGGGAGTCTGAAAGCAGCAAAGCTCATGTTCGCTGCTGCCCGATATTCCATTGATTCCTATGGGAGAATAAAGTTATGTTTACACCTAACACCCTAACATGTACGCCAAGTCTAAACACCACTAATCTGCAGCCCCCAACACCGCCGACACCTACATTATACTTATTAACCCCTAAACTGGTGCTCCCAGAGCCCACCGCAATCCTATCAGTCAATCGGAATTAAGGTAGGAAAAATCAGATTGGTTGATACAATCAGCCAATCGGATTGAGCTCGCATTCTATCGGCTGTTCCAATCAGCCAATAGAATGCAAGCTCAATCCTATTGGCTGATTGGATCAGCCAATCGGATTGAACTTCAATCCGATTGGCTGATTGCATTAGCCAATCGGATTTTTCCTACCTTAATTCCGATTGGCTGATAGGATTCTATCAGCCAATCGGAATTCAAGGGACGCCATCTTGGATGACGTCACTTAAAGGAACCGTCATTCGTTGTTAGTCCATCGGAAGAAGAGGATGCTCCGTGTCGGATGTCTTGAAGATGGACCCGCTCCACGCCGGAAGGATGAAGATAGAAGATGCAGCCTGGATGAAGACTTCTGCCGTCTGGAGGACCTCTTCTGCCCCGATCGGATGAAGACTTCTGCCCGGATTGGATGAAGACTTCGGCCCGGCTGGGCAAAGACGGCTCAAGGTAGGGTGTCAGGGGGTTAGTGTTAGGTTTTTTTTAAGGGGGGATTGGGTGGGTTTTAGAGTAAGGGTATGTGGGTGGTGGGTTGTAATGTTGGGGGGGTATTGTATTTTTTTTTTACAGGTAAAAGAGCTGATTACTTTGGGGCAATGCCCCGCAAAAGACCCTTTTAAGGGCTATTTGTAATTTAGTATAGGGTAGGGAATTTTATTATTTTCGGGGGCTTTTTTATTTTATTAGGGGGATTAGATTAGGTGTAATTAGTTTAAAAAATTGTAATTTCTTTTTTATTTTCTGTAATTTAGTGGGGGGGGTTCGTAATTTAGTTTATTTAATTTAATTGTAATTAGTTTAATTTAATTTAGTTAATTTATTTATTTATAGAGTAGTGTTAGGTGTAATTGTAACTTGGGTTAGGGTTTATTTTACAGGTAAATTTGTATTTATTTTAGCTAGGTAGTTATTAAATAGTTAACAACTATTTAATAACTATTGTACCTAGTTAAAATAAATTCAAAGTTGCCTGTAAAATAAAAATAAATCCTAAAATAGCTATAATGTAACTATTAGTTATATTGTAGCTATATTAGGGTTTATTTTATAGGTAAGTATTTAGTTTTAAATAGGATTAATTTATTTATTTATAATAATTTTATTTATATTTATTAAAAATAGATTTAAGTTAGGGGGTGTTAGAGTTAGGGTTAGACTTAGGTTTAGGGGTTAATACATTTAATATAGTAGCGGCGACGTTGGGGCGGCAGATTAGGGGTTAATAATTGTAGGTAGGTGGCGACGACGTTGGGGGCGGCAGATTAGGGGTTAATAAATATAATGTAGGTGTCAGCGATGTTAGGGGCAGCAGATTAGGGGTTCATAGGTATATTGTAGTTGGCGGCGGTGTTCGGAGAGGCAGATTAGGGGTTAATAGTATAATGCAGGTGGCGACGATGTTGGAGGCGGCAGATTAGGGGTTAAAAAGTGTTAGATTAGGGGTGTTTAGACTCGGGGTTCATGTTAGGTTGTTAGGTGTAGACATAGAAAGTATTTTCCCATAGGAAACAATGGGGCTGCGTTAGAAGCTGGACGCTGCATTTTTGCAGGTGTTAGGTTTTTTTTCAGCCGTCTCAGCCCCATTGCTTCCTATGGGGAAATTGTGCACGAGCACGTTTAGCCATCTTACCGCTACCGTAAGCAACGCTGGTATTAGAGTGAGATGTGGAGCTAAATTTGCTCAACGCTTACTTTTCTGAGGCTAACGCAGCCATTCAGAAAACTTGTAATACCAGCATTGTTTAAAGTTCATTTACCTAGAGGTTTGATGACATTAAGCTAAGATAAACCTTCCTGCAAAGGCTCCTCCTCCTTGTAGGGCTGTGACAGAAAGTAAAAGACACTACACAAATATAGTGTAAAAATTAAGAGGTAAAATCCACATAATACTATTGTAATGTTTTCTATTAAAGGGATACTAAGCACAATTATTTTTTTCATGATTCAGACAGAGCATGCAATTTTAAGCAACTTTCCTATTTACTCCTAGTATCATTTTTTCTTCGTTCTCTTGCTATCTTTATATAAAAAGCAGGAATGTAAAGCTTTGGGGCCGGCCCATTTTAGGTTCAGAACCCCGCATAGCGCTTGCATATTGCTGGCTACATTAAGCCACCAATAAGCAAGCATAACTCAGGATGCTGAACCTAAAATGGGCTCCTAAGCTTTACATTTCTGCTTTTTAAATAAAGATAGCAAGAGAATGAAGAAAAATTGATAATAGGGGTATATTTGAAAGTTTCTTAAATTTGTAGACTCTTGTGAGCTGCTGGTGCAATGGTAAATGCAGAGAGCGTATTGCTCTCCGCATTCAGCGAGGTCTATCGGACCTGATTCGCAGTGTCGGATCAGGTCCGCAACACCTTTAATAAATAGGGGCCATAATGTCTACATCGGAACAACGTTCCAATGTAGACAAATTGAAATCCTGCGATCGTGAGATTTCAATTATGGGATCGGGTCAAGGGGGCGTTCTTATGACGCTAGGCACGCCCTCCAGACCGCGATCACATCCAGGAAGCGCCGTTGGCTTCAGGACAGCCAAACGGCTATGGCATTGTATTCGGTCCTAATGGCGCTAAAGCCCAGCGCCGTTTGGACGGAATACAACACCATAATGGCGCTAAAAGGTTAACATATGTTTTTCTACTGTTTAATATCGCTTTAGCTATTTCATTGTGTAAAAAATATTTGTTTAAAAATTATTTTTCACATGTATGTTAGAAATATTTAGATATTAACATGAATTTAATATTGGAAATATATGTATATACTCATGATATTAACAATCAGGTGTTCAATTTGCATTATTTGACAATATAAGAAAGTCTAATATAATTAGCCCCCAGGAAAGAAGAATGAAAAAGCAAAACACAAAACAATAGCGATAACTTTTTATTTATTTATTTCATTTTTAATTCTAGATGGAAAAAATTGTAATTCAAAATTCATGACTGTATATCATATTTGTTGTTGACTGAAGTGCTCAGCTGCTAAACAGTCTAAGAGCAGCTCAGGATATATCTGCTTTAGAAAAAATTGTTTTCTAAGGAAATGGTGACGAAAAACAGCCAAATTTGGTGGCTGTAGATGAAGATATTAATTATCTCATTGTGATCTTTTTAAAATAATACAAGTGGTAAATAGGACATTTGGTGGTATAGTCCTATATACAGTTGGTAAAATAGGATATATGGTGGTATAGTCCTATATAAAGTTGGTAAATAGGATATTTGGTGGTATAGTCCTATATAAAGTTGGTAAAATAGGATATAATGTGGTATAGTCCTATATAAAGTTGGTAAATATGATATTTGGTGGTATAGTCCTATAAAAATGATGGTAAAGAGGTGTTATAATCCTTATAATGGTGTTACATAGGACATTAGATGTTACTTAGGGCATTTGATGTTACATAGGACATTAGGTGTTACGTAGGACATTAGATGTTACTTAGGACATTAGATGTTATGTGGGCATTCGATGTTGCATAGGACATTAGGTGTTACATAGGACATTAGATGTTACGTAGGGCATTCGATGTTACATAGGACATTAGGTGTTACGTAGGAAATTAGATGATACTTAAGGCATTTGATGTTACATAGGGCATTAGGTGTTACAGTCTATATCAAAAAATAAATGGGGCCTGATAATTACTCTATGATGACTTCTACTTCCCATTCAAGAACATTTATTTCGATGGGGATATCTGCTCCCCATGAAACATCTATTTCTATAGAAGCATTAGCTGGAACCTCTAGTGTTAGTTCTTCTATAAGAACAGCCTCGTTGCTATGCATCTCTGCTCTACAGAGTGGGCACCGGGTGCTTTCCTGCTCCCACCTATGAATGCATGCAAAGTGGAAAGTATGCTCGCAGGGCAGAATGGTTAAGGAGTCCTGGTCCTCGTATTCCACAAGACAGATGGGGCATGTCTCTGGTGGGTTTTCATCACTAATATGCTGGCTAGCTTCCTCAGGCCTTGGTGGTTGTATCTGTCTTTCCACAGGAACATTAGGCTGACTTCTCCTATCACGTCTATTCCTACGCTCCTGTCTAGATGTTGCTAAAAAAAATGCACCACCACAATGAATGGATATGTTAGTTAAACGATATGAATAGTAAACGTCATTCATAATACAAGATTTTAAGGACAGAATATATTTCTTAGAATTCTTGTGCCAATTTATAGTAATAAGCCAGTACAGGCGATTTATTTGCTGTTTTTCAACATGAAATGGATACCTTTTCTGTCACCCTTTTCCATAATGTTTTCTCCTGTCACACTCAAATTACTATTTACCCATTTTGTAGAAGAGTGAAAGCAATGGCATAATAAGCCCCAGCAAGAACATCTGGGCAGTGTTCCCATAAAGTGATATTAAACAGTAAATACATTCTAGACATAATGAGGTATTCAAAGCAATGAATATTATTAGAATACAATATAATTCTTTTTTGTTTGCATAATTATATTAGTCGTTTAAGTATTGAATATATAAGAATAAAGGTTTAGATTCTATTAGGTACTTTAGTTTCTATAAAGTAAACGGTGCCACCATGTTTAAACTTAAACTTCTGAAGACAAATAGGGACAGATGTAAAATAGGAAATAAAAAGATTGTGCAAACAAGGCAGTGTAGAAACTCGATTAGATTATTACTTTAACAATCCTATGTTCCAAACAGCTTTGTTTGCACAGTCTTTAAATGTAAGAAAACAACAATTATCAGAGCTAAACTACACATAATTAAGCATTTTATTCTACTATCTCATACTGTTTAATATTCATTTAAGTAGGACTTCATGTGATGGTGCTCAGATTTTAAGAAAAAGACCTATCACTAAATACATTCATATGTGTTCATTTATTTTTTTAAATACAATGTATTACACTAACTCAAAACTGGGAAACAAGTGCTCCTGATTATAAAGACAGAATTAGTGGCTTGCAAGTGAGATAAATGTATCTTGAATTGTGTGTAACCTACCTGCATCATCTCTTTCACGATCATTGTTGGTGGCATATGGGTCAAAGCGGTTATTTTGACGCCGTTGCCTTCTCCTTTCACTCATCCTGAATCAGTTTGAGCTACTAATAAAGTGTTGTGTCCTTTGATCAAGTGAGAAACTCACTGTAGGGCACACCAGTACCCTTGAGCAGCTATGAGTGCACACTCAGATGTTATAAGCAACTTCAAGGAACTGGATGAATATAAAACCAAATTGTAGTCACCAAAAAAATAAAGATCTTTGGCTCCTCCAAGTTCTCCAGCTGCAGCCGATAAACGCCGTGCAGTTGAAATGGCACAGAAGCTACCAATCGATGGCATTCTGTAGCAAGCCTTTATTATGTCATAATGGCTGCTATCATTCTAGTAACACACAGAGTAACACTTTAGAATGAAGTGATGTAAAGGTGAGGTGACATCACAATAGGTGCATTGGAGGCCATATTAGCTAGTTATATATATCAGCATTTTATGTAACTTGAATACCAAGCACAAAAAATGTAATGCTAGCAAATAAATATAATTATTATATTTTTTTTTTTGCATGGTTTATATTACATCATTGTCCACTTTATTATGGTTTTAGACCTCTTTTAAAATGGTTTCTTAATAAATAAAAAAAAATAAGTGTTTCTTTGACAGGTAGACCCTGATCACATCTTTGCATTTGGGTCATGTAATGTCTGTGTACTTCTCTGAGCATCCATTCTTTCATTCTTTATGCTCCATGCTTTAGCATAGGTGAGCCAACCTGTAGTTTTGAAAACACATTATCCAGAAGAGAGAAGGCCCAGCACTTATTGCAACCGGGTGCACGCTACTGGGGTCCTACACATACCCCACAAATAGAGTCCAGTAGTAGAAAGTAGCAGCACCACTTGGTAATCTTCAATATCTGTTTATTTCAGACATCACACGGAACACATAGCACAACATTTCGGTCAACACCTGTGGTGCTGCTACTTTCTACTACAGTTTTGAAAACACAACCAGCTTTGCTTGAACCTTTCATTGGGAACTTATCCTTATCCATTCTCTTGAGTTTCAATTATTCTTCATTAAGGATTTGCAATAGATTTTGAAGCTGAAGGAAATGCCTAAAATCAGGATCATCTGTTTTTAAACCTTTCAGCTAAAGTCTTAACAACTATTAGCTGTGATACTATAGAAAAGATAAGATAGATATTATTTTTGTAACAAATATATATTGTGCTGGTGCAAATGTATGTATATGTGTGTAAATGTCTCGTTGGCCTGCTTGCCTGCCTTTCTGTTTCTTTATCAACAAAACTCTCACCATGCCTCTAGAATTATATTAGACAAATCGGGTCCAATAATTAAAAGCCCTCTGCTTGTCAGGGCCGGATTGGGAAGCCGGGATACCGGGAAAAATCCCAGTGGGCCGCCTGCAGCTCAGCTGGGCCGGGCTGGGGCTGGGCTCAGCTCAGCTGCTCAGGCTGGCTGGCTGCAGACGCTGCTGCTATAATGCGTTGCCGCAATTTGGTTGCCGGTATGAATTTACAGATTACAGTCCATGCACCATCCACTGTCTGACATCATGTGTGTCATTTATGTTTATTGTTTCTGAGTGATCATCATCTTACGTTACACGTCTTTCACACTTAAGTCTTTGTCTAACTGTACTTAAATACTAACTAATTAACCCATTACTTTATCATCCATACCACCGTCCACCGCTAACTACTGCAAGACGCAAGTACTAGTATTTCTTCATCATTTCATTGCCAAAAAAATATTTATTGAGGCGGCGGCCGGGCTGGGAGCTCAGAGTGACTCAGAGACAGTGACTGACTGAGTTTGTGTCTGTAACTGTTAAATTGTCACTCACAGTCAGACAGTCACAGGCTCAGTCTGTGTCATCCATGTCACTCACAGTGTCAACGAACAATGTATGAGTATGAGGCGGCGGGCCACGGGCCGGGTCAGGTCAGGTGGGGCGGGCTGGCAGCTTACGTGAGTGACGTCACTGAGACTGTGTAGACTGAATCTGTGTCTACTGTCTTCCCACTCAGTCTCATCACACGTGCCCTGGGAGGAGCGCCTGCACATGCGTGACGCGTCAGCGAGCCGACTTGAGGACGGAGTAAACTAACTTACTTGCAGCAGGAGGTGAGGCCACGTGGGGTCATGTGCGGAAGCATAGCAGGGACTAGACTGATTCTGACGGCGGGTCAGTTAGGGTAGAGAGTGGGGACAGTGCCAGCCAATGGACAGTGGAGACAGAGTGAGTCAGTCTGAGTGGACAGTGGACAGTTGGACACACTGTCACACAGACTACAGACACAGTTCAACAGCAAGTTGATTGAAGTCTCTGGAATTGAATTGATCGTCAACCGTATGTACTACTAGTATATTTTTTTAATAATTAAATGTTAT